>NC_090786.1:2272500-2355000 GCF_040054535.1 Antennarius striatus | reverse complement strand
TGTTGCCATGTCCAACGACTGTAGTTCCCCCACGAGTGGCGTAACATGAACACCCCATAGGTTCAGAATTCACGTGTCATGTTAACATGACTTAGCAGATCTTAGACTCAGTGAACAGTTTGCTCTGATGTCACTTCCTGTTGGTCTTTTGGTCTTTCCTGTTGGCGTCATCTGCAGCGTTTCCTTCTTCTTTTTCTCCACATCTCTGTGAACTTCTGAGCGGGAAACGAACCCACAATGCATTTCACCAACACGGAGACTGAAGTCAGTTCAGTCAGAGTCTGACTTTTGATGACCACCACCCCCCCAAAAGAAAACAGTCTTACATTAGATTCTGTAGATGCTAAAGGGAGTCCAAACGGTCCCTGAACGCAGCGTACTGATGCCATCGTACTCGAATCGAACACAAAGAGTAACATCGGTACCAGGAACGGCCCCAGGGAACGCTGGGAAATATTTAATAGCGGCGTGACTTAAAGCGAACGCACTTCCTGTGTTCTTCTGTCTCAACACAACACGTCTGCTGTCAAGTCACTGCCTTTCATAGCGCGCATGAAAAATCAATGTGCACATTTCAGAGCAGCGGAGCTCATTTAAACGACTGGACATCTTGGAGACGGACACACGAACACAACGCTCTAGAAACACACGACGTGTCTTCAGAGAACTTCCAGGCGACGATGAGGTGAACAACATGGAGAAACGCCCGTGGAAATGTTTGATGACAATTCAAGGAAGACATGATGGACGTGAGCGGACACAACCAGGAAGAAAATGATGAAGTGAATGAGTGAAAAATGTTCCCATAGCTTCCCAGACTACCTACACTTTAAATATGAAGCTAACGGTAGCTTAGCATAAGCAAAAGTCTGCAAAAAAGAACCAGAGCTAAATACTAAACCGGTCCATGGGGCAGCTAGCTTAGCAGGATCATTTTGAATAAAAACGCCTCAACCAGAATCAGATAAACCAGCTGTCTCCAACTCCCTTGGCGAGATGCTTGCCTCGGTCACATGACTACCTTCTTAAAGGGGCCGCTGCGGTCGCTAACACAGAATACATTACCGCTAATCTGAAACTCCCAAGCTAGCAGAACCAACAAGAAACAAACGTTGGTGTGACTTTAAGAGGACGCTGCTAATAAAGTTGATACAAACTCGATTCATGTTTATTATTGTATTTCGATAAAAACAGTTTCTGTTCTGGTCGTTTCATTCTGCAATTTCCTCTGTGCTGTATGTCGTGTACATATGGTAGACTTGACAATAAAGCTGACTTTGACTTGACTTTGACTTTATTTTGTTAAATTTAAGCGTCACACCTTAAAAGAAGGTCCCTGAAAATGTCATCTGACGTTAAACTGTTCTGTGGCGTAAAAGAAGGTTAGCAAGCACTGAGATAAACTACATTGACCTAAACACACAACAAGCTGGTTCTAGAGAGAACGTTGAGGGACTCAGTTGCTTCATGGTCAACGGGGTCGGCCCAAACATCGCAACTTTCTCCAGACGTCTCTCCATGGGGTGATGAATGACTTGTGAAGTAAAATACAAGACTAGCGTTACCCTGTGCCTACCGTTGTACAGACTCTTGTGGTGGGGTGACACATCCTCTCCGACTGCTCTCCTCTGCCCGCCATCCCGGTCGAGGGAGCCCCCGCTGTACCTCCCTTTGCTTCCCCCTGGACTGGCCTGAAGGTGTTGGTGGTGCCGGACCGACTCTGGACTACCCACCACCACCCTTCCTTTCCTCAGATGCTCCGGCGTCCCCGCCTGCTTGGCGACGGGACTCCCCAGGCCCGCCCCTGCGGCGTGGACTCCCTGGTGCCGGAGGCCCGGCTGTGGGCTGGACTTAGCTGAGCCTTTCTTGCAGTCCGGTGATGCTAACAGCTGCTTCTGGATTAGCTGCTCAGAACTGCAGGGTTTGTGTTGGGAGTCACATGGTCCCCTGGTCGGGGACCTGCTGTGCTTCTCCAAACTGTTTCCACGAGTTCCGCAAGGGTCCAAGTTGGTGAGGGACCCCCCACGGGGACGGCAGAACTGGGGGAAGGTGTGGTACTCCGGGGTGGAGCTGTGCCTCCTGCCGGTGGATTCGCACACGTCTGGTTTCGATCCAGGGTGGGGTTTCAACCCCGACGGAGGCGGTTTCAGGTGCGGGTTGTCCGGACTACCTGTGCTCCCCGCGCTGGAGGTGCTGCTCCCATCCCCAACATCCCGGAGCAATCCGGGCGCCGGAACACCTCCACCCAACTGAGACAAACTGCTCTGGCTATCAATCGAGCTCCGACACCCACCCGAACCTCCGCCGACCCCCCCAGCGGCAGCGGCCCTCTCCTCCTCCAGCATCAGGCACACCTCCTTGAGTTCCAGGTTCTCGCGGATTACCTCCACCTGCCGCTGCTCCAGCTCCTTCAGCTTCTGCAGGTAGACGGACACCTCCCGGCGCATCAGGCCGGCGCCGTAGCGACCCAGCCGCTGCCACTCGCGCCAAACCCGCTTCCCCTTCTGACGGTCGTCGTCCAGGAAGCAGCACAGGTCCCGCAGCTCCTGGTTGTCCTCCTGCAGTTTCTGGTTCACGTCCTGGTTTAGGGAAGCACAGTGGGGGGAAGGGGGTTGGGGGGGGGCATTGCTGAGTATTATCCATCATGGATTTAGGCTGAAACTATAAATAAACGGATCATCATTAATTAATTCGGTTATGAAGCAAATGCAGCGAAATTTGGACTCAAGGGCACTCTGATTGGCCGATTGGACCAGGAAGTGATTGATTATAGGCAAAATTTTAAAAAAGCAATCCACTAATCAATAATTAAATGATATATTGGGCTGAAAAATATATAAAGTAGTGTGAAAACTTCTTTGATCGACAATTATAATACACACACACACACACAATGAAGGTCACGTAAAATCAACATCCTTGTATTCAACAGGTAAATTACTGAGTCACCATTCTGCCCTTCACTGACTGTCTTTGGATTTGTTCACATCCCACTCAGAGGGTCGTTTTAACACCCAATCAGAATGCTTTACACACGTGGGACCCGGTGGGACCCGGTGGGACCCGGTGGGACCCGGTGGGACCCGGTGGGACCCGGTGGGACCCGGTGGGAAATGGTGGGACCCGGTGGGACCCGGTGGGACCCGGTGGGACCCGGTGGGACCCGGATCTCACCTTCAAGCCGCGGATCTCGTTCAGGTGCTGCTGCAGCCTGCGGTTCACCTCCCGCATCAGATTCCCGTGTTCCACGATCACGCCCCGCTTCTCCGCCTCCGCCCTCCGCAGCCGCCGCACCAGCTCGTCTCTGCCCCACTTCAGCAGCTCCTCGTCGGTCATCTTGGAGACATCCTCCGCCGGAGCCTCCGCGCCTTTGGACGGTTGTTGCTGCGCGCTGCGCTCCATCCTCCCAGAGAATAGAAAGTCCTGCACCCCCCCGCGGATAATAAAACCACACCAAACGCACCCAGGGGGACAACTCTGACACTCACGCTTCTTTGGCGTTCTTTCCCCCCACCCCACACCCGCCCTTCTCTCTCTCCTCCGCGGGATTACATGGCGTTCATTTCAGACGCGCCTCTGCCGCTCACGCCCAACCCGCCGCTCCGGCGCTCTGCCGCCTCCGCGCCGCTGATCGCGCCTCGGTGTGAACACCGACGGGGTGGCGGTGTGTGGGGGGTGGGGGGGTGTTGGGGGGGCGGTTTCTCTCCAGGTGCATGCCGGCCCCCTGGCGCACGCCCTCCACCCAGTGCGCACTACAGCTGTCCGACCGCCGGCGGGGGGGGAGGGATGGGGGGGGCTGCAGGTGCGTAACTGGAAGGAATGCGTAGGTGCGTTAGAGTGAAGAACAGACCCCCCCCCCCGTCTCTCTCCCTCTTGCTCTCATTTTGTGTCGATGCGCCACCTGCTGTCCTGATCCAGCCTCTACCTCGAGGTCAAAGTTCAGAGGTTATATCTGTAGTGACGTCATTAAAGTTTAAATGACAAATAGAACATATTTTTAAGACCTATAAATATTTTATTCTGAACAACAAAACAATAAATATTTGCTGATTAAATAGTTTTTATTCACACGATGACAAGTTATTTTGGACGTGATAAACTGATGACCTTTTGACCTTTGACCCTAACCTTGCCATGGTAGCAGAACCAAAACTCCAAATCTAATTATATTTATTATAAAACTTTTTTAATGTGTGGAAAAATCACCAGAATTTACCAAACTGGTTTTTCAGTGGTGGCTGAGGGTACCCCGATCTGGATCCTGCTGGAGCCTATCCCATCTGGATCCAGCAGGGCCCGGGTAAAAGGCAGGGGAAACACCAGATAAGACGCCAGGGTTACGTGAAAGACTAATTTTTGAGATCCTTATAGATACTATTGTGTTAAAAGTATGCACAGAATTCCCTCATGGGGTTAAACTGGTCTGTTGGGTTGCTACCGGAATGGGACATTTCTCAACATTTTCATTCTTATGACATTTTCTCTCTTTAAAGGTAAATTTTTGGTTTTGTCAAGTAAAAGGGAAAGGAAAAGTTTTTTTAAAAATGTTTTCAGACCAACAAACACCAATGGGACTTGATAAACACCAAACACACAACAGCAGGAGAATGTGGTCGGGTAGGATGCCTCGTGCGTGACCAAAAGTGAGGGAGTGGCTGTGTGAACAGGTGAGCTGACTCCGGATGTGACTCCTGTTGTCAGATCCAAGCCGATATATGTGTGTGTGTGTGTGTGTGTGTGAGAGTCGTTCTGGACGATGGCGAAGCCGAGAGGAACCCTGCTCGTATCTCTAGTCCTGGTGTTGACCTGCGGAGGGGCTGAAAGCCAAGGTCAAGATTTCTGCCGCGGTTTGTGCCCGAATTTCCAAGAACTCGAACCAACGACGAACGTAGGCTTTCGGAAGAAACAACATTTTATGAGATCGTTGTGGTCGATTGGAGTTTGGTAATTCTGTTCCCCTGCAGGGCGTTTTGAGGCGTTGGTCTAACGAAACCAACTGGATTACCACCAGACTGGCAAGCAGGTCCCTGATTGATGGGATGAGCAGTCACAACACCCTGAAGAGTTATTGGGGAACATATGTTCAAGACGGTAGGAGTGTGAGGGAGTGGAACAGTTTGAACTCATGACGGTAGGAATTTGTTACGCTCAAAGAATTGTAACGATCGTACCGTGTTTGGGTCTCTTCAAGTTCTCGATACAGATCAGGGCACCTGGCCGGTGCTGCTGTCCTCCACAAAGAGTGTCTCCGAAACCAATCTCTGGCTGAGTTGGTACCTTCCTACGAGTGAGACGATGGCTCCAGATCCTGAAGGCAGAGTCTTTCAGATGAAACTTCACGCTGGAGTGATGTACTACCAGTGAGTCTGAATGGTCCTACAGTCGTTAAACGCATCTGAACCCAAGTTCACCACCGTTTCATCTCCTGTTCAATCATTGTTTCCATTTGTTACGAAAGGGTCTCTGAGGATCATCCACATATTGGGGATGAAGACAAAATAAAAGATCAGATGTTGGAAAGGTTGGGTTTCCATGACGATGAGATTCAGGCATATCATGCGGCGCTCTACGACCCTGTTATGGCGTGGGAATTTCACAGCGAGGTCTGGATTTTTGCTGCTGATCACATCACAAACTGATTCTAGGAAAAACAGCTTTCAGATATGGTGATGGTTTCAAATGGGTTTGGATTTTAATGTAGGCCACAAGTTAATTATTTAAGTTTTGTTTTTGTTTTATTTTAAGATAATCCTTATATTTTACACGTGCCAGTGATTTTGGTAAAGTTGTTTAGTATTACTTGGATGAATAGAGAAGTGAAGGAGGAAGTAAACTACAAAAAAGACAAAACCAAACCATGGAATTCCGGTTCTTTGACTCTCTGGTACGTGATGGCTAATATTCACCACTAGGTGGCGGTGTAGGATTCTAAACACATTGTATAAACGCAGGATTTGTTGTAATTCAATTTCATTTAATTTTTCACAATGATCAGAATTCATTTCATACTTGGAACATTTTACAAAATTAAATAATCTCTATATTCTATCCAGATTTAATTTTTCTTCAAAGGTGTACAAATAAAACTGCAAACGGTTGATGGGGTGAGAACTTTATCTCCACCACTCTTCATCGAATGAATTTCTCTTTTCTTGTTGCATTCTTGTGATGACATATTGAATAAACAACAAATACACAACCAAAGAGGCTGTTGTTTTTTCCTTGAAACACAATCCTTTAGCAGTCAGTCACTAACTAGCAGTCTGTCTCTGGATTTGTTCGGTTCTATTCCACTTATTCAGCTGAGAATCCACTTCAGGGGTGTGGAATAAAATCGCTGCTTAAGCGTTCATTTGTTTGCTTGCTTTCTTGCTCACTTGCTCGCTTGCGTCTTTGTTTTTCAAGAAGCCACAACCCTCTGCATTTATCCGGGCTTGGAACCGGCCTACAGTTGACACTGGCTTGTGCCCCCATAGGGCTGCATTATAAGTTTACATAATATATTTAATATATAACATAATATGGGCACCATGGCGGCACAGTGGGTAGTGCTGTAGCAAGAAGGTTCCAGGTTCGGTTCTTTTCTGTGCAGAGTTTGTATGTTTGGCTTCCGCCCGCATCCCAACAACATGCAACTGGTGACTCTTCAATGGTCCCTGTGGGAGGGTTTTCAGTTGCACTGGTGATGATCCCATCTGAAGATTCCCATAATCAGTACTTCCTCCTGTAGACGTTAAGGGGCAAGGAAAAAACCCTGGCTCCAAATACTGCGCTTTATTCCAGAAAGTTTTTCCATCACTTCCAAGGTTTGCCGGATCCTGTCAGTCAGTCAGAAACAGAAATTACATTAGCATCTTTATCATCGACAAGTCTCCACAATAATCGTAAGAACTAAACGGTGACGCTGTGTTTATATATACGTCATAACGTCATTTGTGTCACCATTAAAAGAAATTAACTTTGCTATTTCGGTGACAGAAGTGATGTTTTAATATTTCACATACATTAGGACAAAGACAAATCTAGTTATGAAAGAATAAATTGTTCCTGTCGGCTTGAGAGAACATCATCTATATTACAGTTGTTTCCCCCGTGTTGGTTGATAGATTGGATGTTTGGTTAGTTAATTATTGTTTGGTTGGTTGGTTGGTTGGTTGGTTGGTTGGGTGGTTGGTTGGTTGGGTGGTTGGTTGGGTGGTTGGTTCGTCGGTTTGTTCATTCGTTTGCTCGTTTGTTGGTTTTTCGGTATGTTCATTTGTTCGTTTGTTGGTCCATTCGTCGGTTCGTAGATTCATTCATTTGTTTGTTCATTGGTTCGTTCGTTCGTTTGATTGTCTGTCCGTCGGTTTGTGGCTTTGTCAGTTTTTTGGTTCGTTCGACCGTCCATCCGTTCGTTCGTCGGTTCATCAGTTTGATCGTTTGTTCGTTCGTCCGTTCGTTCGTTCGTTCGTTTGCTCGTTCGCTCGTTTGATCGTCCGTCCGTCTGCTCGCTCGTCCGTCGATTCGTCCGTCCGTTCATCCGTCCGTCCGTTCGTTCGTTTGCTCACTCGTCCGTCCATCTGTTCGTCCGTTCGTTCGTCCGTCCGTCCGTTGCCGTTCGTCCGTTCGTTCGTTCGTTTGCTCGTTTGCTCGTTCGTTTGTTCGTTCGTTCGTTCGTTCGTTCGTTCGTTCGTTCGTTCGCTCACTCGTTCGTTCGTTCGTTCGTTTGTTCGTTCGTTCGTTCGTTCGTCCGTTCGTCCATTCGTCCGTTCGCTCGCTCGTTTGTTCGTTCGTTCATTCTTTGGTCCGTCTGTCTGTCTGTCCGTTCGTTCGTCCGTTCGTGCATTCGTCCGTTCGTTCGTCCGTTCGTTCGTTCGTTCGTTCGTCCGTTCGTTCGTTTGCTTAGGTAGGCGAACTGGAGCACCCAGAGTAAACTCTTTCCAAATGTTAGCGTTAGCTTCTTGCCTCATAGGGCTTGTATGACAGTGACTCTAGTTACCTTATGCTGACAAACAGCTGACTATGGGTGAGAGGCAGGATACACCCTGGGTGAGTCGCCAGGGTGAGTCCTGCCTTCCCGGGGCAAGGCAGGAGACAAACATGTAGAGTAGCGTGAGAAGCTATACATAAAGTAACTATTCCATCCACATATCCAACTATCCAAATATAAATCCATCCATCCATCCTTCCATCCATCCATCCATCCATCCTTCCATCCATCCATTTTTTTCCTTTCTTTTTAAGACGAGATGACCATAAGACGAGATGACCAGGTGATTATACCGGTCATCAGGTCATCAATTCACCTAAATTGCGATTTTTTGGAGGTGGGGGGGGAAGCCGGAGTGCCCGGGGAGAACCCACACAAGACACTGGGAGAACATACTAACTCTAAAAACAAAGGGAATCAAACCTGGAACCTTGTGTGGCGACAGCACTTCCTATGTCACCACCATGCTGCCATATTCAATCAGGACAGGTGCCAACGATGCTTCGGCTTCATCTGGCGAGGATCTTGCGTCTGGAGGGGGGGAGGTGGGTGTCACGGGGGGGCATGGGGGTCAGCCTTGGGGCGATGTGGTCTCCCAGTCAGGCCAGTCTTCTTTGGATACCAGATTCTCGACCCGAGGTTTTCCCACATTGTTGGAAATCGGTATCTCATCATGGTCAGGGTTGTCGGGACGGTCATATACAAGGTCGTCATCTCTATTTAGGATTAAGGCTGGTTTTAGCTAGCGGTTGTGATATTTGGGGTCTGGGGGTGGTTTTATTTTGTCTACTCATCCATCAACAATCTGAACGTCATTGACGATCAAGTTGTCATGAAATTAATGAACACTTGCTTGTCTTTCTTGTTGTCATAGACCTTTTTCTTTTCTGCTATTGCAGTCTTGAGAATATTCTTTTGTACGATGATGTTTCTGATTGAGACAAGCAACTTATCATTTTGTTCTCGTCTTTTTGCAGCTTTGTCTAATTCCTCTTCGATCTCTCCCGGAAACTCAGGTAGTCTTTTTTCGTTCCAAGCTTTAATCTTCCTCTTCTTCTCCACCTGTTGCTCTTTTTTCTCCGTCACCTGGCACAAATTTAACAGTTTCTCTGCACTGATAGAACAATGTTTTGCCTTATCTAACCACTCTTTGCATTGATTCTTTATTTCCGTTAGGCTCTTTAACGACAAGCCAGACTCCTGGTAGTCCTCATGTCCGGTGTCATGTTCATTGGACATCTCATTGAACATGCCTATACGATCCCTCTATATATCTCCCTACTTATTTGATCAAACATGAAAGAATGTCAGACATCAAAGCCTTAAAAGCACGTAAGATCAAAACCTTATACCGCGCTCCAACATCAAAGGCTTTCTTTGTATGGGAGGAGCCTATCCAAGTTGACAACCCAACCAGACACATTCACACCTACCGTTTTGTCTGGAGTCGACCTGTCCTGCAATTGTCTAGTGGGAAGAATTCACTCAATACATGTTCATCTCCATGCTTACGTTTACTTCATAGATTGTTTGATATAAATTAAAATATAATGTAATATATACATTATGTACACATTTGATTGTTTTTAAATAATGTCATCAGGAACCATTGTCCCATAGACAGGTTCAAGCGGTGGAATCTTGTCGTCCTTAAAAACAAGTTTGTACACCACTTCTTTGATCATAAACATCAATATCTTGATTTCTAACGTCTCAGACGGGATGTTAAGTATTTCTGCCCATCGTTCAAGACATTCATGGAAGTAACGACTCCATGCCAACAGTGGTTGCGGAATCCACAACACTGCTCTGTTGAGCCAGGATGGGTCAAGCTCCTGGGCTTCCGCATCATTGCTGCCATTTTGATTGGACATCTCTGTGGACGTGTTTCATTGGCTATACTAATATGAACACTTCTGACATCAAAGCCCAATGATAAACATGTGACATCAAAGCCTTACTCAAAACCTTTCTTGTCTACGGTGAAACCTATGAGTTACCACTTGACCTGTCCTATAATTTTATCTGGTGGGAGGAACCCAGAGAGAACCCACTTAATAAAAGTTCATTTGACATTTACTTCACATATTGTTGCATATAAATTAAATATAACGGAATATTTATGTGCGTATTTGGTTGCCCCACATGTTCACATTATCAAACAAGAACCAATGCAGAATTTCAAAAATTTCCCTGACCTACTTGAATAGCTCAAAGATCAAAGCTAGTGCTCTGACCTACTGTCATTGATCAAAGCTAGTGCTTTGATCTATGGTCTCACTCACACTGGCCTTCTCCCTCTTCTTTCTTATCTTATCCACTTCCTGAATGTACAAAAGTCGAAATTTCTCATTTTCATCTCCTTTGCTGTCCGAGTAATGTGCTTTTTGTTTCAACTTTCTATCTGCAGCATGAAGATATTTGGTGGACATACTAACGGACAAACGGACGAACACGCGAACACTGACAATTACAATACATCACCGCCTTGAAACAGGATGTAATCAGGCCCTCCTTACCAAAAAAAATTGGGCACCCCTGCTCTCAGCGAGAATCGTCGTAATCATCCCGGTTCTTTCATTCCTCCATATTATAATTGTTCCTCCATAAGTAAGTTAGTCAGTCGGTAGGTACGTCTCTAACAAAAAACGTAACAAAGAATCCTACGTCAGAGAACAAGAGCAGTGAACAAAGGAGCGTAATCTGTACATACATAATATGTAGATATATCAAAAGAGCATAGATCAAGGAGAGTAGGATTACCATTAATCTGGCGTTGATTGACTCGTGTAATTTATATGGGGTGCTACTAGGTCCCATTACAGTTTCATCATTTATTTTCATGTCAAAGCACTAACATATTTATATTTATATATTTCATTCATTTACAGTATATATATACATATATACATATGAATGAAAGTATTTATCCAATCCAATCTTTATTTGTTGAGCACTTTACAACAACCACAGTCAACCAAAATTTATCTCAGTACAAATTCAAACTAGTTATAGAAACAAAAAAATATAAAATTATTTGAAATGTTTTCGGTTTAAGTGAGCAGTGGCGTGCAGCAATCCATCTGCCGTCCGCCCACCCGGCCCCTGAGGACGAGGGGGGTTGCCCTTTTACCTCCACATCTACGCTCTCTGCTTCCTTTGTTCTTCACCACACCTCACCAGAGATGGAAGGAGGCCTCATCAGGCGGCGTGTCCGACGTCTAAATTCAGGTCCTAAAAGAGAAGTTGTTCACAAAGATAGGCTAAGCCTCATCATGTAACTCCTGATAATAAACTCCTGCCCCTACAAATGGGATCGCTTCACTTTCTTCAGCTCTGAGTGCTTTTAACATTATCTATTCATTTTCCCAACTGATTTTCTGCTTTTGTGGGTCACTGGGGTTGTTGGAGCATATCCCATCGGACTTACGGCGACAAGATACTCCAGATACGTCGCCAGCGTATTGCAGAAAAAACACTATTGCGCTGCGAGCAGGATTCGAACCTACGAGGGAAGATCCCATTGGATTTCAAGTCCAACGCCTTAACCACTCGGCCATCGCAGCCACGTTTGAACCTTAAAACTAAATCATTACAGATCAATCAAAGTCCAAATGAGCAAAGACCGACAATTCCTGATGCGGATCCAAATCCAGACCTTAATCCAGGTGTGGTGATGGGGGGTTGATCTGTTCACAGACACAGAGGGGCAGGTGTGGCGTTGCCACCTAGAGGCAGCTCAGGTAATGATAATCACTAGACTTCTGGACCTGAAGGAGAACTGAGGGGTTCTTTAGGGACTGCAATCAGATCCGGATCCTCCACCATGGAAAACCAATCAGGGTGCCAAGTGTAGGAGGAGCTTTACAGGGCAGAGCAATCAGATGCGACATTATGACATCATGATGACATCATCAGAGTTTGTTCTGTTGCTGCTTTCAGGACAGAATCACAAATTAGTCTCTTCTTATTCAGGGGTTTCGAACTAGTCTCTTCTTCAGGTGTTTAAACTAGTCTCTTCTTCAGGTGTTTTAAACTAGTCTCTTCTTCAGTTGTTTTAAACTAGTCTCTTCTTCAGTTGTTTTAAACTAGTCTCTAGTTGTGGTCAGTCTAAAGTAAACCCTCTGTTCCAACTCGCCGTCCACCTCTTCATTAACATAACAATTTTAAGTGAGCTGGGAGCAGTGGTGGTGTTGCCCCCCCCTCCGGACTCCCTCTCTCCAGCTCCATCTTTTTGTCACTGACAGCCCACTCAGACCCCGGGCGATGGTGACCCTCCACTGAGTCCAGGCGCGAACCAGAGTGGCTAAGTTTGTGGTCAAACGTTGAGCTTCATTCAAGAAGAAGACAAAGGAGACAAAGGAGAAGAAGAACCTCAGTCCTCCTCTCGTCTTCCGTCCACCTCCAGGAGGACATCGTCTTTGCGGGACGCCGATGGAGGACAAGGAGGATCTGGTTTAACGTGAGTTTGAGTCATTTCTCTTTCATTATGAGGGTCTGAACTGAAGGAGGCATTCAAACTTCATCCTGAAGATACAGGTACATTGGATCAACAATTAAAAACGACAAAATTATCAAACAGCATAAATAAACTTCTGTTCAATAGTGTGATTAGATTGATTGTTGATATGAAAGTAAACTGATCCCAACTGATCCTGATAAAAATATGAAGTATAGAAATAGAATATTTACAAAACAACAGATCTTAATATGACGGTATGAACGTTATTATTATATATTATATATAAAATGATCAGAATGAGCCGAGAGAGCATTTTAGTTTCCAACATTCTGAAGGAACAATAGTGAAGTTTTGATAAATCCTGATTCCATAAACGATCAAAGTCATTTATTGTCTGTAGTTTTATAGATTTAAACTTTCACACGTTTTATTGCCTCCATGCTCGTCTCTACAATCACTGAAGGTTTCTGAACCATGAGGAAGTTTCAATTCATCGTTTAATAATCACCTCTGGACATTTCAATTCAAATCAATTCAGAAAAATATCTGCCAATTTGTGTCTTTGTGAAAATTTTCAGTCAAATATTAAAATATTTTTAAAAAATAGTCTTTTTTGTCTTCTTTCGAATGTCGAATTTATAGTATTTTATATTTAGTTATTTATCTATTGATTGATTTATAGCTTTTTATATTAATTTATGTTTATTTACTTATATTTTATTTTTTTGTATTTTTTTTGTTTGGTTCCCATTCAGAGTTTCTGACCCACAGAGTAGATGGTGAGACGCTCACTGGAGCTCATTGATGGGCCGGTCCATTATCTGGTAATCAGAAGTCAATACATTTCCTATGAATAATCAACCGCTTCTATATGTTCATCGCCTTCCAAACTTCAACGATAGATAGATAGATAGATAGATAGATAGATAGATAGATAGATAGATAGATAGATAGATAGATAGATAGATAGATAGATAGATAGATAGATAGAGTTTGATGCTTGTTCGATATCAGGCGGTTAGCAACCAGGATCTTTGGGGATGAAGACAAAGATCTATATTAACAAAACCAGCAGATGACAGATGATTAATCGGCGTGGGGGGGTCTGCTGCGGTCCCACATCCCTGGCTGACACCTCCAGCGACCAACACAAAACCAGAAACCCCCCAGAGCCTTGATGGCCTGAAGGAGCGTGGGCGAAGGGTGCAAGTAGGGCACCATTGAGCTGTGTGTGTGTGTGTGTGTGTGTGTGTGTGTGTGTGTGTGTGTGTGTGTGTGTGTGTGTGTGTTTGTGGACCCCCATCTGCCACGAGGTGGGCGGCTCGCCACACAACGACAATACACACCAACATTTTTGTTGGCGTGGGCGTTGAAAAGGCTCGGCACTGCAGCCGTCGCGCTCGCCGTCCGCCTGCAGCCCATTGGTTCCACCGACGGCTTAATCTGGATCAATCAGCCAATCAACTCATCAAACAGCTTAATGTTCTGTTTACTCTGCAGACATCTTGAAAGACCCTTTGGGGTCTAGATCAGAATCTCTTCATTCAGCCCGAATGATGACGGTTGAAGTTCTCGATGTCTGTCAAGTCTGATGTTAAAGTACCGGAACGTTAAAATAAAATGAATTATTTGAAAAAAAATGTACTTTTATTGTAGAAATACATCTAGACCACCCATCCAGACACTTTGATTAAAAATTCTTCTGCATCTTGCAGGTTCTGTTGGAGAAAAGCCGTATAACGTCCACTACTTCCCGACCAGTACCTGGCACCTTGTGGCATTACCTTCTTGGTGGACTCCAGAGCAACAGAACAACTTGGCCACTAGGGGGAGTGATAAACGTGGTCAGCATTGGCATCGCCACCAAAGGGACGCCATCGAGGCGCCTCTGACATCACCAGATATTTTGCAGGAAGAGGAAGAGGAGCTGACGTGGCCATGGCTCACAGTCAGCCAGACATCGCCCACATGTACGCGACCCCTCACCCTCATCCCACGCCCTCGTACTCATGCAGTGGCGATATGTTCCAGGATCAGACTGCAGGGGGTTACCTCACGACATCCCCCTGCGCCTTGTCCTACCATCAACCTCCGTCCTACAGCTCAATGCCAAAACCACCCGTGGACGGCGGCGCACTACTGACCATCATGCCCGACTATGGCAGCTTCTACCCACAGAGCTGTCAAAGAGACATTCCGAATTTCTCAGAGAGGAAATCCTTTCCGTACCCTCTAGATTCCTTAAAGGTGCCACCGCCCCTTACGCCTCTTAGCACCATCAGGAACTTTACCCTCGGTGCACCGTCACCAGCCACCGACGGTCCAACAACAGCACCGTTCCCCAACAACCATAACCCTCCACTCAGGCCTATTTCAAGACCCAGGAAGTATCCCAATCGTCCCAGCAAGACCCCCGTCCACCAAAGGCCATACCCCTGCCCTGCTGAAAGCTGCGACCGCAGGTTCTCCCGATCAGATGAGCTAAGTCGGCACCTTCGCATTCACACCGGCCACAAACCATTCCAGTGCCGCATCTGTATGAGGAGCTTCAGCCGGAGTGACCACCTGACCACCCACATCCGCACCCACACCGGGGAGAAACCATTCTCCTGCGATCAGTGTGGGAGGAAGTTTGCCAGGAGCGATGAGAGGAGGCGGCACATGAAGATCCATCTGCGGCAGAAGGAGAGGAGGACCTCTGCTTCGTAGTGACAGAGTCTCAAAGGGGATGGGCGGACCTCTTCAGAAGCCATAAATTTAAAGCCAGGAGAATCAGAACCAGTCGGTCACCTCATCAGTCAACGAACCACATCAACGGAACTTTAAATTATATTTACAGAAACTGAATGGACCGTTGTGTGATTCTAATACGGATTCTTGTCTACCCTTGATCAAAGAACCATCGACACCCTCTGTACCCCCGGGACCCTTAAGACTGTCTACACCCTAAGGAACCTCAGGACTCTCTGTGCCCCCAGGACCTTTAAGACTGTTTATACCCTCAGGAACCTCATGACTCTCTGTACCCCCTGGACCCTTAAGACTCTCTACACCCTCAGGAACCTCAGGACCCTGTTACATCCTCAGGACCCTCTGTACACTCTTGGTCCTCTGTATCCCCAGGACCCTTGAGATGTTCTACAACCTCAGTTGCCTCAGGACCCTCTACATTCTAAGGAACCTCTACAGTCTAGAGGGTCCTGAGTCTAGACCGTACTGGCCCCATTGAGTGTCTTGACCCCAAAGACCCTCCAGATCCTCTGTAGCCTCTGGACCCCCCCCCCATACATAACTGAACATAAATTGTTTTAATATCCAAGTTTTTAAAGCAGAGGCCAAAATAAGGCCACTCCCACAAGTCACACTATTTCAAAAACTCATTATTGATCAGTTATTAGAAACATAGATAGAAATCCTTCAGTCTTGGGACCGCAAGACAATTAAATAATTCAAAGAATTATATCATCTTGATCGATTTGGAAATATCAGCATCCATCCAGGACATTTTTAAACAAAGTAAAACCCACCAAACAATCATGTTCGCTAGAAATGCAAATGGTTGCTGATCAACCTGATCTAACAGGAAGTCATGGTGGACAATGTTGGATGATTGTGCTGCATTTACAAGCTTGTAAACTCAAGTTTATACATGGTGAGATTATATTTGTTCTATCAGATTTCAGAGAGGTGAGGGGACCTGCCTCCTCTCCGGGGAGGGCGGGGAACCAGAAGGTGCATCGACGTGAGAAAGAGTTGATGATCTGAATCTATTTTATAAGTTTTATGCAAACAAACTTTTTTTTTGAACTCTGGACTGACATTTCTGTCAAATAAAACGAGTCATGAAATCTGCTGCCGAGTCATGAATTGACATCACCTCAGATGTTTTCAGCCAACAGCCAATCAGAACAGTTATAAACTAAAGTAGATGTTAGCTGCCAGCCACCAGCTAACATTGTGTCTCAGTAAGTTCCTCCCCTTGTCTCACCGTTGGGAGAGAATTTTGGACCAAGTGCAAACAGCTTTGAGACTATGAGAGTAAACTTTTAATGTTAAAAATAATTTAGCATTCAGGAACAGACTGATCAGAACCTGATCTCGGTTCTAGAATAACGGAACATTTTATTTAACATGTTTATAAAGTGAAACCCTTCATTCTGGAACAAAACCAGCTCAAACGGCTTGAAATCAACACGGACGATAAAGCCTCACATTGTTTGAGCAACACGCTACCAAAAGTTCAAATTAAAGTTAGGCTCCTCCTCCTTTGATGTGATAAAAATCAAAATAGAAATCGGCCAATCACAGCGAGGAAAAGGACGAGATGACATCACTGCTTGAAGCGCAGGTTGACTGGACTCCTCTTCTTCTGGTTTCCAGTGTTTGGACTCTGCTGCCTCTAGTGTTCAGACAGGAGTAGTGCATTTGATTAAACCCGATTTAAACGATCAGAACCACAAATCCATCAGTTCATCCTGATAACGGGATGTGAAGAAGCCGGGAAGCAGAAGAAACTGATACCGTCATCCCATCATCATCATCATCATCACCAGATTGTAAATAATCTTTACATAATCTCTAAACTAATAAACTAAAATCCACTCTTGCGTCACCAAAGTCTTGATCTGGATCTTGTGGGTGACAGGAAGGTAGAAGGTTCTGGGTGGGGGGTTAGGGGATCTCTGTGTCCATGTGAAGTGTGAAGTGTCCATTTCCTCATGTCTTCACCTAAAAGCCTATGCCTTCCTGGATCCGGAAGTCTTGGATCTTGTGGGTGACAGGAAGGCAGAAGGTTCTGGGTGAGGGATCTCTGGGTCTGAAGTGTCCGTCTCGTCATGTCTTCACCCAAGAACCTCTGTCCAAGCAAACAAGAAGGCTGAGAACCTTTAATCCGGATCAGAGGCACACCTCCGGGCCCGGATAAGGCTCCCCTCCGCACCAGAAGTCCGGCGGCTGGGAGATCTCCATGAGCCACAGCTCCTTCTCCTCCAGCTCCGCGTCCTGCACCTCTGCCTGGATCTTGTAGTAGTGACAGTCTCTCCCGTCGTCCGGGTCGTACGGCGGGGCCAGGATGTCCAGGAAAGCCGTGGGTCCGTCCACGGCGTCGATCTGGTGCAGGTTGTCCCGGTCCGGGTAGAGCACGCAGGCGCCGCTGTCCTCCGTGTACTCCCCGGTGGAGCGGACGACGGAGCGCCGCAGCGCGGCGGCGGAGGCCTGGTGCGGGCTGCCGGCCGGCCGCTCCAGCCGGTCGAAGCAGCTGATCCGGACCTTCCCGTACAGAACCTTCAGCAGGCCGTGCATCCCCGGGTGGTCGTGGAGAGGGATGGAGGCCCCGCTTTTCAGCAGGAACACCCCCATGCTGAAGTGGTCCGTCTCGCAGATGTGCATGTATGTGACCGGGGGGGCCCCGCGGTGCAGCGGGAGCCGAGGGGAGGACACCCCGGCCGGCCGGCCGTCGCCCCTCCGCGGGGCGAGCTTCAGGTCCGCCGCGCAGATCTCCGTCACCAGGCTCCGCAGCTTGTTGTGGTTCTCCTGGAAACCCTTTCCGGGCGGCTCCCCCACCCGGGGCGGGTTCCGGTAGGTGGCCAGAGCCTGGCGGGCGATTCTCTGGATGAGGGAGGCCATGGTTCCGGTTCCGTCACCGGGCATCATCCCAGGGCGAGACGGGCAGCGGTCGGGCTCTGCTCGCTAGCTGTAGCATTTAAGCTAGCTGGAGCGCTGCTTCTTCTTCTACGCTTTTTCTTCTTCTTCGGATCTCCTTTGCGGATTTAGCGCTCGCTACCGCCACCCTGTGGATCGGAGCGTAAACGTTCTTGTTTTCCTCATTTCTGGAGACGTCTATTCCTTTTTTTTTGTTCTATTTTTCTCATTCATCCTTTCTTTTTTCTGTTTATTGGATCTTTTCTTTCTCTTTCCACTGGAGTAGAGATTGTTTCACTGCTTCCAGTTTATTTCATGGTTGAGATAAAATCCTGTTCCGTTTTTATTCGTTTGCCTCGACGAACTTCCAGCGTTCCCTTTGGTTTTCAACAGGTACAGGAGGGAACAAGGGCTTTAATAATCAGGTGTTGTCAAAACTGATTTATGCATGTTTATTTACACTATTTCAATCCTTACTTTTTAAAAAATATTTTTAATGTATTCTTTTTGTATTTATGCATGACTATATATGTTTGGGATTATTGATTTTTAATTAACAGAGAAGGGGTAGGTTTAAACAAGCTCAGGCTTCACCCTACTCCTTTTTAGACATGTGGGAATTATTGCTTTGACTATTATAATTTTTTCTACTTTCCCTAGTCTTGTTTTTCTGTTCAGTTAATTTTGTTTTACTACCACATGCAGAAAATAAAAAAGCAATTCATTCATTCAAACATGGAGATGAGTTAATTCAACTTACACTTGCGTCTCCTGGAACCAATCCTCAAAATAAACCGGGGTTTACCTGCATTAATCTGATAAACATTCGCAGCCAGAAGAAACACAAAGCGCTCCTCACGGTGTCATGTTTGTCGTTTAATCTTCACACAGCCTGACGAGTTTCAACATAAAAAAATTTCACAGTATTGAATTTTGCACAGTGTTATTATACAGACTAAACAAAATCTTCAAGTGAAGGCACGAAACTAGAGATCACGTCGGCCAATGAAATCCCTACGGACAAACATGATGAACTGAACGACTCAACATTTTTACAGAACACAACCCTGACTTCATCTCTAGGTGGTTCCTTCACAGTCCGACAGGAACGACTGTGTCCACCCCCCCCCCACATCTCAAAGCACACCTGTGCATGAATCCTCCTGATTGTCCCGCTCACCTTTAGTAGAGACGTCGCTCCGCTACAGAATACATACACAGTAGTACGAGAGAACAGCAGAGTAGAAGTACCTTTGCAATTTTTTATGCTACATATGAAGCATGCTGTCACGGTAACACAAGAGCTACATATGTAGTCGTAGTAGGGCTGCGTCATGCATCCTCCGCCTCCTTCCAAAGACCTGAACACACACACACACACACACACTCACACCTGTCAAGTTTAGTTTTGGTTCAAACTCATCAGAAAACCATTTTTACCAGGATAAAAAACAAAAAAAAGTTGGAGCAACGCAGAATATTTACGACTTTAACCCTCTGATGGACACCCTGGGGTGATACCTGTATAAATATATATGTGCACACACACATTCACACACACCCCTTCTGCTTCTTCACCATTAGAAGTTCACGTTTTTCCACGTCCGCTCTGAAAACCACGCCACCAAAAGGTCATTCCAGAAACATCTCCTACACCAGTCCATTGCTTCTCTTGGGTAAAACCATTCCGGAACCAGAGCGACTGGATCACGTGAGGAAAGGCGTTTGCTCTTTCCACATCTTGAGATCGTAAATGTTGGTATGAAACACCTAAGAAATAAAAACCGGAGAGCTAAAATCTCCTAAAAGTGTTCCGTGACCCGGTTTCATGAGCTTAAGTACCGTAAAGACGACTAGTTCCACTTTACAACACAACGGCGTCGTATACAAAATATCTATCAAGACTGTCAATAGAACCTACGACAGCAAAGACACGTTTACGTTAACACCATCTGCTGTATGTACATTCTTCTCTTTGAATGAGTGCAAAACCAGCGTGTGATCCGGACGGGAATGATTCCGTTACCCTGATTGGACAGTCTCCACCCGCTTCAGTTCAACCCGGACATGAAGAGTACATTCATTGTAGGTATGAAACTCGTGAAGAGAGAGTAGAGTAGAACTTTAATGATCCCTTCAGGAAGTTCCGTCAGGGAAATTAACTCTGGAGTTTCACGGGGTCGGAGAATGACTCAAAACCTGGCAACTTAGATCCCAACCTGGTCCGAGCTAAGAGACCACCCAACACCACCAGAACCGTGTTGATACCCCTGGAACCTTGTGGTTTCCCTCAGCACAGGAGTCCCACAAGGCTCTGTTCCGTCCCCCTTTCTTGTTCACTTTGTACATGTTGGCATTCCAACTGGCCGCTCTGGAAGCCTTCCGGAGGACTTCCTCCAGACACAGGAAGTCTGTCCAGACGGAAGCGGATCGGGATCCGGACTCTTTCTCTTCCTTATTGCACGGCATCGTTTACCTGCTTCACTTTTAGAACACGTACATCAGCGTCTACCTGTGTTTACCGGTGGTGATGTCTGTACAGAAGTAAACAAATAATCAACTAAGTGTTTATCGATCTGTGATTGATTAGAATGACGCGATCCAGTAAGAATGAAGGCTTTGAAATGACATCAAGCTTTAGTTTTGAACCTCTGACTTTTATGTCTGTCCTGTTGACGCTCGAAAGACAAATTAATAGTCGGGTGTCAGAGGAAACTAGTCTCTTCTTCAGGTGTTTTAAACTAGTCAATTCTTCTTCAGGTGTTTTAAGCTAGTCTCTTCTTCAGGTGTTTTGAACTACTCTCTTCTTCTTTAGGTGTTTTAAACTAGCCTATGCTCCTTCAGTGGTGTTCCATTAAGTGTTTCCATGAAATGAAATGAAACAAAGGGTAATAATTATGTGCGGTTGTAAAGGGTTAGTTGATGTGACGAGTCTGGTATTAACCCGGAGCAGGACGGAGGCACTAACGACTGAATGTTTGTGTCATGACTGACTTGTAACATAATGAAGGGTTGTAAGCTGGGTGGACGTGCTAATGTCTGTTCATGTTGTCTACAATCAGTGTCTGTTAGGTTAGGTAGGTATTCGGTATCTGTTAGCTAAGCAGCAGCTGATGAGGATCCAACAGAATAACGGGTCGACCAACTCGGTCACGCGTCCAAGGATGAGAAGAAAACACTGGATGATAACTGATCGATATTGATGATCAATCCAGAGATGCATGGAAATCAAAGAGGTAAGACGAAAGGACATAAAAGTCACGTCACCAACTCGTCTTCCACGTTCAGACATCAAAATCCAGTCAAAAATCAAAAGAAGGTTCGCCTGAAAAGGGGCGGAGCTACCAGATTACAACAAATAAAACGTATTAAGCTGCGTTCAGGACGGAATCACGTCTTTACGTCGATCGCAACGTCAACGCAAGCGAGCGATAAATGGCGTCAAACTTATTGCACTGCGACCTTGAACCCTGTTGAGTTTCTGTTCGGGAATCGGATCCAAACGGCCATCGTCTTTAATTACCTCCACCAGGGCGGGGCTTTTCTGAGGTCGCCTAATCTCAAGGGCCGGACTGAAGACTAACGGGGATCCTTCCTTCATTTTATTCACTCTTGAACTTTCTTTACAAGTTTTATTTTTCGCTGTATAGGTTGATTTATTGCTGCCCCGCTGAAGCACTTCCAAACTTATCAATACAGATGATTATTATTAATACCGACCCGGATTTAGACTTGAGATTGCCACGCCTCAGCAGAGATCGGTGTTGGGTTTTAAAATGTTCTAAATCTGTTGACATGCAAACATCAACACTTTGAGCTGAAGAAATTTGATCATGAAGGAATCAAACTGACTGGACCAAACGTGAGAACGAATCTCGCTTCGTTTCCACGTGAGGGGTGGGGGAGGGGGGCACCGTGATGCGTCCCGGTGGGACCCCCCGGACCCGTCCCGGTGCTTCCTGCGATTCTACGCCTCGTAGCCGGTGGAGCGGCGGCGCTGCTGGTTCCAGATGTCGTCTCTGTGCTCCGGGCGGCAGAACAGCCTGGAGGACTGGGCCAGCCGCTCCCGGTGCTCCCGCTCCCAGTCCCGCTCCCCGCCCAGCTTGGAAAAGGCGGGACATCCGCCGCCTTGGTGGGAGGAGTGGGTTCTGTTGTCATGGAGACCGGAGGAGGAGGAGAGCTGGCCTCCCGCTGACCTGGAGACGTGACATCGGTTGTTAACAGTCACGTGTTTGTTGCGACGTCGACCACGCCTGTGGTCAGGTCAGTAAGCTCCGCCTCCACCAGCCCCTCCCCCCAGGAGGAACTCACCTGCTTTTAGTGATCCTGTGAGGTCTGTGATCAGCTGGCGGCTGATGCTGACAAGGATGCAGAAAAGGTCAAAGGTCAGGTTACGTTTGCCAAATTAGCACAAATAAAAAAAGTCGATGTTAAAAAAAAAAGCTTTAAAAAAATAAAAGGAAATTGCGACTATAAATACCTCCATCTGACCTCTAACTGACCTCCATCTGACCTCTAACTGACCTCCATCTGACCTCTAACTGACCTCCATCTGACCTCTAACTGACCTCCATCTGCCGTGATAATCCTACCCCTCAACCAACCAACCAATCAGCTGTAAGCCTCCTCCTCCCTACCTGGTAGTGGTTGCACTGCTGCGGGCTGCCGTTCTCCTGGTAGTACTCCACCAGCCTCTCGGCGAGGGCGATGCGTCTCAGCAGGTTCTCGATGAAGTTCTGGATCCGGACTTTCCCGCTCGTCTCCTGCCGGGCCGCCGCCTCCAGAAACTTCTGGATGGTGATCACCTCCCTGGAGGAGAAGACTTCCGTGAAAACACTCAAACTGAGGTCTCCGTATCTCAGCGGGGTTCAGGGTCCAACGTGGCGGACTTCATCGGCGCCAGAAGTTCACGCTCACCTCTCCCGGCGTTCCAGCTCGTTCTCGGAGGCGTTGAGCTGCTCCCTCAAGGCGGCGATCACCATGACGGCGATGTCCACCTGCCGGCTCAGCGAGCGCTCCCTCTCAGCCACTTCCTGTCTCTCTTGCGCCAGGTGCTGCGAGTGAGCGCGCTCGCACAGGAGCTCTGTGTCGGTCTGGGCTAGCTCGGTGCTAACTCTAGCTAGCCGGCGCTGCATGGTGCCGTCGGCCGCCCGCAGGATGCTGGCGAGTCGCCGGCGGACGGCGGCGGACGCCGTCTCCAAGCCCGAATACGGGTTCTGCTCCACTCCTGACGTACGCGGAGAAAATGTTTAGTCGGGTTATGTTTAGCTGGAGAAAACTCTGCTCTGATAACAAATTAACACGAACGCACCGACCACGTCCAGATCCGGATCCGTTTCCGGATCCAAGGAACGACCAATAGGAGCCGGAGGAGGAAACAGGATGTGACGGTGGTTGAACTGCAGGGCTGGATCTGACTTCCTCTTGACGTCCTCCTCATTCGTAAACCCATCACACTCTTCACTTCCTCCTTCCTCCTCCTCTACCCTGTCATCTTCTTCCGTCCTCTCTTCCTCTTCCTCCTCCTCTTCCTCTGCAGCCTGCGTCCCGACCCCGACACTCTGGGTCCTCCTCCTCACGGAGCCGTGGGACGGCAGGAAGTAGCTGCTGTCCCTGCTGTCGCTGAGCGAGCGCATGTGAGGCCACCTCCCAGCGCCAGGCTGCCCCCTGCGGGTGGGGAGGCTCATGTCGTGCCAG
The DNA here is from genome assembly GCF_040054535.1 of Antennarius striatus. Taxonomy (NCBI): domain Eukaryota; kingdom Metazoa; phylum Chordata; class Actinopteri; order Lophiiformes; family Antennariidae; genus Antennarius; species Antennarius striatus. Next base: position 2,331,232 of record NC_090786.1, on the reverse strand, counting down.
GGGAACGACGCCGTCAGCTGGCCGGGCGGTTTGCCCGTGATGCTAAAACCGCCGGAGGCCACATCCAAGGAGCGGTAGGAGTGTCGATACTCCAGGTGGGACTGGAGCGAGGACAGACTGTGGAAGTGCTCCTGCTCACCGCATTGGGGGCAGCGAAGGGGGAGGCCGCAGGAGGCGGCCGCGGAGGCGGCGCCACAGGCCTGGACGTGCCTCTCTGACAGCAAAGAACCGGAACCTCTGGAACACAACTTCTGTTGCATCATCCTACACCATCAACAAAGAAGGAGGTTTGATTCTTTGCTGGAGACTTTCAAAATAAAATATCAAAAATATCTTTCAATGCATCAGATCTTTTCCATTACTTCAGCCCTACCCATAGATATAAAGTTTATTATATATATTTTTTAATCATTATAAATGTTTATATGGAATTTGCCATTAGAACCCTGTTTTTCTTCCAATGGGGAAAAAAACACAAAATATGGAATATTTTCAAAAGTTAGTGCACAGTTTAATACTTCTGATAACGATATTACAACTGTTGGAAGAAGAATGGAAACCACATGTTTTGCAGACATGTAAACACAGACAGCCTGTGGGTTGTGGGGTGATTGTGGGGTCAGTGTCTTGCTGCAGACAATGAAGATCATATTTCATTATAACATGTCAGCATTATTGTATATAGTAATATATATATTATATATGCTTATACTGTAGTATATGAAAAATATGTGGTTATAATGGGAGTCAATTGGACCATTTGAGGTATATTGTGTGTTCACAGTGAAAATCTGCACTTCCAATGAGAGGCATTAAGGAATCTAGAAAATATAGTAATGGAAAAAATTCTTATATTTAACCTTTTAACTGATGATTTATTGTGAGAGAAATACTTAAAAGAAACAACAATGTCACTTTTGGGTCCTAACAGTTCCCAAGGGTTCATTTCTTCCACACTTAAACGCGCAGCCGCTCAACTCCTGCCAGCCCGTTAGCCGACCTGCTAGCGACTGGCTAACGTTAGCTGGCAGCTAGCAGGACACAAACAAAACGCGTCCTCGAACCGCGACCGGAAACACGCGCCTCTCTTACCGCGTGACGTTCGACCGGGGTTTAGATCATCCGGTGTTCGTTGATCACTGACGGCGTCACGTCGCAGTTGGACACGGAGAGCAGCTGCATGATGTCATTCCTTCGTTCACATGACGGACACAGCGGAACTAGCTAGCCAGCGGTAGCAATACCACATCCGGTTTGCCCTTTCGACGTAAAAGAGGCGCAACTTCCGGTGTGGATTTTCAAAATAATAGCATCTGGAGGTCAGATGATGCCTGAATGTGTATTTTTGGATTAGCTGTTTCTGCATGAAGACATTTCCTATAAATAATCGGTGGGACTCCTGAAATAAAGATCAATAAATTAATTGATGAATAATTAAATCCAAAGTCAAACTTTATGGAGGTTAAATTAAGCGTTCATCTTCCTTCGGTGTTTTCAGCAGCCTGTAAGAAACAACAAGTAAGAACTCTGTCAAAACTCAAAACTCTGTCGTGATGTGATGTATTTTATTTATTACTAATTTATTGATCATAATTGTGCACAGTGAGGGAACGACAGTGATTCTACATCTTCATAAGGAGTGGTCGTGAATGTTGACATCGGTTCTTCACTATTTGACGCAGCTTAAAAAAGAGAATTCAAGAAGTGAAAGTGAAACTTTCTAATAAGGCACAAAAACCACAACATGATTCATGTTGGGGTTCTTTCCCAACTGCATGTGGGTTCAAATCCATGGATGTTCAAGGAAGGCTTTGGAAATGCTCACTCGATTCCTGACAGACTGATGAAGTGTTCGTTTAATGTTCTGTGATGAATAACTGTTGGATAAAATATCTCATAATATCTTCTTCCTCTTCCTCCTTTAATATAAAACATTTTTCCCTGAGCTTTGGCTGACAGGCCCACACACAGACTCTTACGCCGTCCTACTGGCAGTACTGTTGGTAGTTGAGTTTGGCGCCCAGCCTGGTTCCTGCCAGGTGTTTGTTGAACGCGTCGTCCATCTCCTGACTTTGTTCTGGGGTGAAGTGGGACCTCCAGTCTCCAACCGTTCCTGCTCAAACACAAAAAATTAACTTCAACATTAAAACATCATGACTTTAAATCAGCAGCACTGAAATTCCCATTCAGCTTCTTCGCATCTCCAAAAACATGCAGCGTAAGTGAAGTGTTCACTGCATTAGTGGTTGTTTGTCGTTCATGTGGCCCCTTGATGCACTGGCGATGCATCGGGGGTGTACCCTGCTTTTCAGCCGTAGCCGTAACTCCTGTTTTGTTAGTTACAACCTTCTTAAAGACACCGTACGCAACTTCTCTGAAATTTCAACCAGTTTGGGGTTTGGTTTTTCACAGATTGCTCAAGAATCATGTTTTTAACAAGTTTCCAAGGTGACGTTAAAATAACCCTTTTCGAAAGCTCGCAGTTTCAGATCCTCAGAAGGTCGTTGACGCGTCAGCAAACGGAAGCATTTCCTGTAAACGGATCGGAGAGGAAATCACAAAGTGTTGGGAGGAGCTGCTCCTTTATGACGATGAAGTTTGGGCGACAAACAGACAGAAAGACGAGAGAGAGTGAAACGGGTGACAAAAAAAGAGAAGGAGTAGAAGAAAAAACAGAGAGAAATGAAGAAGCATCGGTCAGAGAGAAAGAAAAGAGAGTGATGGAGACGACGACTGAAGTCTAACCTACCTTTTCTAAAGAAGACGTTCCCCATCGTGGCGTGGGTCTTGGCCGAGTTCTTCTTCATGGCATCAAAGGAGGTCCCCTCAGCGACCCTTTGGACTTGATCCTCCGTCAGCGTCAGACCAAAGAAGGTGCTGATGTCACGGATCCCTTGGCTCGGGTCCTGTGAGACAGGAAGCAGAAGGACGATGTGATTCTGAAAGCCGCTCCTCTGCATCAGCACAAACAACACGTGTGATCGACCTGTTTGAGTTCTTCATAGGTGATGATCTTTACGTTGGGGTCATCCATCTTCTTCTCCCAGGCCAGAGCGTAGTCAAAGTACGACCCCCAGGAAACTGAACACATCAACAAGCAGCAAATCACATTCATTTATGGTGACGCCAAAGAAATGTTCAAATGTCGTCAAAGAAATGACGTGGAAGAAACGACTGAGATCACAATAACATCAACTGCTTTGGTGTCTCGTTGTTGCCTTGGTTTAACAATTCAAGTTTACAAATCCAGTGTGGCTCCAAACACCAAATCAATCCATTGCAAACAAAAAGCAGCGTCCCTCAGAACCTGTCAGCCACGTGGTACCGCTGGTGATTAGTTGTCCGGAAATGGTGGACAAACCCTTTTCCAGCTGGGAACAGGTTAGCTAGTTCAGGTGTCAGACAACCTCGACTCGCGAGAGTTACAATTGTGCGTCTTGAGAATGGTGTGAAGGGTACAGTAATCCCTCACGCATACACGCATCAAAACGCGCGACTTCACCACATCGCGGACTTTTACCAGGTAGTCACGTGATACCGTACGCGCATTCTATTTGCTGACGGCATCCGGATGTTCCGTGAGTCTCAGACTTCCGTGAGACACAAAAGTGCTTTAAACAGTCTATCAGAGTGTGGGAAAAGGTAATACAGGTAGAAGGTGGTTTAATATCAGTATGGGGAGGATTCATAAACGTTTAAATTGATGTCAATAATAAGATAAATTGTTTGTCATTATATCGCAGAATTCATTATTCCCGAATAACCGTGAGTAACAAGGGTGCACAGCAGGAGCAGGAAAAAATAAAGCATTTAATTCAAGACTCTCAAGGTCAAAAAACATAGAATAAACCATAAACAAACAGGAAGTGAAACAGTCGAGGTGAACAACTGCTCTTTAATACGACCGTCACTCAGACTCACAGGTAGACCGCCTCGGATCTAGGATTGGCTGTCAGGAAGGAGGTCACTGTTTAACGTTTTATGATCCGTTCACTTTTAAAATGCTTGTTTTTATGTGTCACAGAATAATATCCAGCGAGTTTGTCAAGGAGCTAACGACCAATCAGCTGTCAGTTGTTTGTGTTCATTGACGTGATCTCATTGGCTGACTGTTGTTACGTTTGGTGTCAAACCAGGATCTTCTTGTTTAGCGTCAACCTCTCCACAGACTGACCTCTGGACAGGCCCATAATCTCCAGGGAGCGGCGGTGACTCACGCCACACGGGTTGAATGACCGAGGAAATAAAGACAGCCTGAAATTCTTGCTGCTCGATCCTCTGCTTTCAACAGTTGTTAAGCTTCTGCTCCACACAAACCTGACAATGCTTGACTTGACATTTAGCATAAAACATCTCTAGTTTGAGTGGTGGATGAAGAATGAATCGGAATCTCCAAATAGTCTCTCAGTTGAGACTTGAGCGAAACATTTCAACTTGAGTCTTCTGCTGAAACAGCAAAGAATCTGAACAAACGGAAGGCAAGCAGGTCGCATTTAATCCCTTAATTTGTCATTGATGTGTTTTAACATGAGTTCAACTGTAGAGCCAGTTGAGTCTGATCTTCTTCCACACTGGTCCAGAGCCATCAGCTGGTCTCATTACTTTGTTTTATTACCTGGTCTCATCTCTGACACCAAAGACTTCCTGACGCCAAAGACTTCCTGACACCAAAGACTTCCTGACGCCAAAGACTTCCTGACACCAAACCAGAGACTTTTTGACACCAAAGACTTCCTGATGCCAAAGACTTTCTGACGCCTAAGACTTCCTGACATCAGAGACTTTCTGACTCCGAGATTGTCATACACCAAAGACTGCATACAGCAAACATTTCATGACACCAAAGAATTCACACCAAATACTTACTGACACAAAATGCTTCCTTCTCCAAAGACATCCCGACACCAAAGATTTCCGAACACTGAAGACTTCCTCACATCAAAAACCTCCCAACAAGAAAGATTTCATGAACCCAAAATCTTCATAATACCAAAAACTTTTTGATACCAAAGGAGAACATGGGTTAAAGACAGGAAGTGTAAAAACACAAGGAGAGCAAGAACAAAACATGAGAAGAAAACATCCCAGACACACTGAATTTCTCACCATTTCCACTCATGAATTGGGAGAAGAAAGTGTCCCAGGACTTTGCGGAGGGAAGGACTGGGTTGTTGTTGTAGAAATGATAGTAAGAGACCAACGTATCTTTGGGGTTCCTGAAGATCACCAACATCTGTTCAAGCAGCAAAATTGAAAAAAGAGGATCAGAGAAGAAGAAACGAGTCAGGTGTTGTCTGGATCTGAGTCATACTACAGACATTCTAGAATTACTTTAGTTTTCTTTGTGTAGAAGGAGACGGGGATGTTGTCGGGGTGCATATGAGTCCCCACCAACCTCGGAGAAGGAGCCTCATCAAATTTCTGAGGGGTGAGTAAACAATATGCTTACAAACAGAATTAATGATCAACCATTCTGAGCTTATCATATCATTCTATCATTGACTGATGATCAACTTCTACAAACATTTGAAAACTTTTAAAAGCTTTAAGTAGAAGTAAAGTGTAGAAGTCAGGTTGGCACCAGTGGTGAGTTTACCTTGATGTCTACTGGACTAAGAAACTCCATCAATGGTAAGATCTCAGACACAACTTTAGTGCCTGCAGCTTCAGCAATGATAGTCTTCATCACCCCCACCATCCAGTTGAAGCCTGCACACACACCCATCATGTTTCACACAATAACGTGATCCTATCGTGAAAAACCTGTGAAATGGGTCTATAATATATACTGTATATATAATGGTCCTGTCTAATCGTCTGTAAACGTTAGCTCGTGCTATTGTTAGCGAAATGGGGGTGTAACAGGCAAGGTGGGCGTTGACTGCGGGTGCTCATTAGCATTTGAAGGTGCAGGCACCCGTTCTCAGTCAAGCTCATTTTCACAACTTTTAGATGCTGAAATTAAAAAGAATATAATAATATAACTTTAAGTCAGGCAATGTTCTACCAGTAATAACACTCCTGATACGAAACTCTGAACCTGATTTGTTGAATAATCAGTAACTTTTTGATTTAAATATTTCACGCAAAGTTTCAATCCCTGCCAAAACCATTTAATACGAGCTTCTGGAACTTAATTTAAATATATTGTAACACTTCCTGCAGATAAGTGATTTTAAACAGATTAGTCACTCACCACATTTGGGATAAGCTGTCAGCATGATGTCATCCGGTCTGGCCTTGGTGTCTCCCAGAGCTTTCAGATGAAGCTCGGGACACAGGAGTTTGGGGTAGAGGACCCCGTTGTATCTGTGCAGCTTCTCCTCATCACTGAGTTCAGCTGCCCTCTTCATCATGGCTGCCATTTGCTCGTGGAGGGGCTGCGAATTCATCCTGATTCCGTTCGATGCTCATCAACTGCTGCCCTGCAAAGTGACACACAGAGGAGGCGTCCAGCGGTAAAAGAGGTTGTGGTAAAAGTAGGAGGTGCCCGGTGCCACCTACTGCCAGAGGGGGGGGGGGGTCAAAGCTTCCAGGCTCTTCATTTACTCAACTGCGCCGCCTAGTGGACAATAAGTGCGTGACGCTCTGACGTCACGTGGATGACTTGTCTTTTGAGGGACTGTTATTCATTTTATTTATTTCATTTATTATTTTCTTTCTCAAACAATTAATGTGAGACAAAATAATTTATTTATAAAAATTGAGAAAGATGTGCTAGAATTAGGACACAACCCCCCCCCCCTCTCCAGTTTACTTCAGTAGCGTTGATTTGTCCCAAGTGAGGAAGAAGAAATACATTTATTTTAGTTTCCATTTTATTTAAATGACATTCATGTTAATCACGTCACAAATGAACGATAAACTCTGAATATTTTCAGCGTTGGTTTCATTTCCTCCACCATTAAACTCGCAGCACCATTAAACCTGTTAGCCGACCTAGCGTTAGCTAGCAGCTAGCAAAGACACACAAACGCTTCCGGGAAACACAACCGGAAACACAACCGGAAACACGCGCCTCTCTTACCGCCTGAGGATTTGACGGGTTTATATCAGCCGGGGTCCGTTAATCACTGACGGTGCCCACGTCGTAGCTGTATGACGTCACCGCTTCATTCGCGACAGACACAAGCGGGAACGAGCTAACCAGCGGACGCAATACCACATCCGGGTTTCACCTTTCAACGGAAGGGCGCAACTTCCTGTTTGGATTTTCACAATAAAAGGTCCCAACGTCACAACAAGCTGCAACAAGCAAGTAGTTTCATCCGGTGTTAAAAACTAATCTTCGTCAAGTGTTTTTAACTAGGAGGTCAGATGATCACTGAATGGTTATTTCTTAATATGAATCGATTAAACTAATGACATAATTCCGTGATGAATAATTGAATCCAGAGTCAAACTTAATTTTTTTTTTTCCTAAGGATAACTTTGTCATTTTTAAATCAAACAAAGAAAATTGGACCGCTGTACTCCAGTGCAGATGCAGTCAAAGAAAAGAACAGGTGTGAGACAAATAAAAAAGAAATTGATTTTTAAAAAATAGATAAAATAGACAGCAACACAAAGGAAACCACTCTGAGGTCTGAGGACTTTGTGATGTTAAAGTTTGATGTGATCAAACTTTACCGAGGTTAAGTTAAGCGTTCATCTTCCTTCAGTGTTTTCTGCAGCCTGTAAGAAACAACAAGTAAGAATAGGAACCAAGATGGAACCGGACAACAAAACGCTGTCCTGATGTGTTGCCTTTGATTTATTACTAATTTATTGATCGTGATTGTGCACAAAGAGGAACGACAGTGATTGTACATCATCATAATCAATGAGTTTCACATCCAGTACTGACTTCTGTGAGCAGCTCCCATGTCAGTAGATTAGATAGATAGATAGATAGATAGATAGATAGATAGATAGATAGATAGATAGATAGATAGATAGATAGATAGATAGATAGATAGATAGATAGATAGATAGATAGATAGATAGATAGATAGATAGATAGATAGATACTTTAATAATGCTGATATCAGTTTCCACTGTTTGTCGCAGCTTTACAGAAAGAATCTAAGAAGTCAAGTGAAACTTTCTACTAAGGCACAAAAACCACAACATGATTCATGTTGGGGTTCTTTCCCACCTGCAGGTGGGTTCAAATCCATGGATGTTCAAGGAAGGCTTTGGAAATGCTCACTCGATTCCTGACAGACTGATGAAGTGTTCGTTTAATGTTCTGTGATGAATAACTGTTGGATAAAATATCTCATCACGTTTTCTTCCTCTTCCTTCATTTTTCCCTGAGCTTTGGCTGACAGGCCCACACACAGACTCTGACGCCGTCCTACTGGCAGTACTGTTGGTAGTTGAGTTTGGCGCCCAGCCTGGTTCCTGCCAGGTGTTTGTTGAACGCGTCGTCCATCTCCTGACTTTGTTCTGGGGTGAAGTGGTTCTTCCAGTCTCCAACCATTCCTGCTCAAACACAAAAAATTAGGCAACTGTACCTTTGTACTTTGGCCTGTCTTAAGAAATCCCCTTGCCACCACAAAGAATCAAGAGTTTATAGAGCTTTAAAGCAGAACAGAGCTTCAGTATTCGCCTAAACACCTAAAGAAGAAGAAGACTAGTTTAAAAGAAGAAGTGTGCAGATGATCTCTGATTTGTCACTTACATCCTTCTTGAATTCACATCTTCTGTTAAATTTCTGCCAGTTCGGGGCTAGTTTACTAGTTTTCATGGTGATGTCAAGAGAAAGTGACAAAGACAGTGACAACTGATTGAAGTCTCTGACGTACCTTTCCTAAAGAAGACGCTCCCCATCGTGGCGTGGGTCTTGGCCGAGTTCTTCTTCATGGCGTCGAAGGAGGTTCCCTCAGCGACCTGTTGGACTTGATCCTCTGTCAGCGTGAGACCAAAGAAGGTGCTGATGTCACGGATCCCTTGGCTCGGGTCCTGCGAGACAGGAAGCATAAGGACGATGTAAACAAAAAGAAGTCCGAATTGGATCTGAAAGCCGCTCCTCTTTGTCAGGACAAGCGACACGTGTGATCGACCTGTTTGAGTTCTTCATAGGTGATGATCTTTACGTTGGGGTCATCCATCTTCTTCTCCCAGGCCAGAATGTAGTCAAAGTACAACCCATAGGCAACTAAACACATCAACAAGCAGCAAATCACATTCATTTATGGTGACGCCGACCCCAAAGAAATGTTCAAATATCATCAAATTAACTTTTTATATGTCACAAAATCAACAGCGACCCCTCCACACACTGACCTCTGTACAGGCCAATAATCTCTAGGGAGCGGCGGTGACTCACGTCACATGGGTTGAACGACCAAGTAAATAAAAGCAGCCTGAAATTCTTGCTGCTTGATCCTCTGCTTTCAACGGTTGCTAAACTTGTTCCACTTGACTTGACATTTAGAATAGAACATCTCTAGTTTACTGAAGTATGTCTGAGTGGCGAATGAAGAATAAATTGGAATCTCAAAACAGTCATTCTGTTGTGACATGAGGGAAATATTTATGAGGTGAAAGTCTAAACTTGAGTAATCTGCTGAACCAGCAGAGAATCTCAACAAACGGAAGGCAAGCAGGTCACATGTAATCCCTGTAGAGCCAGTTGACTATGATCTTCTTCCACATTGATCCATACCCATCAGCTAGACTCATTACCTGGTGTCATTACCTAGTCTTATCTCTGACACCAAGGACTGTCTGACATCAAAGATTTCCCAATGCCAAAAACTTTCTAAAGCCAAAAATTGTCGAACAGTAAAGGCTTCCTGACACCAGAGATGGCCCTAAAGCAAAAATTTCATTATACCAAAGTTGTCACGACAACAAACACTTCCTGACACCACAGATGTCCTAATATCAACGACTTCCTGACACCATAGATTCCCTAACATCAAAGATTTCCTCACACCAAAGACTTTCTGACTCCAAGAGTATCATACACCAAAAATCTCATGACACCAAATACTTAATGACAGAAAATGCTCTCTTCACTTCAGACTTCCTGATAACAAAAATTTTCCTACAACAAAGATTTCATGAACCCAAAATCTTCATAATACCAAAAACTTTTTGACACCAAAGGAGAAAATGGATTAAAGGCAGGAAGTGTAAAAACACAAGAACAAGCAAGAACAAAACATAAGAAAACAACCCAGACACACTGAAATTCTCACCATTTCCACTCATGAATTGGGAGAAGAAAGTGTCCCAGGACTTCGCGGAGGGAAGGACTGGGTTGTTGTTGTAGAAATGATAGTAAGAGACCAACGTATCTTTTGGGTTCCTGAGGATCACCAACATCTGTTCAAGCAGCAAAATAGAGAAAAGAGGACCAGAGAAGAAGAAACGAGTCAGGTGTTGTCTGGATCTGAGTCATACTACAGACATTCTAAACTTACTTTAGTTTTCTTTGTGTAGAAGGAGACTGGGATGTTGTCGGGGTGCATATGAGTCCCCACAAATCTTGGAGAAGGAGCCTCATCAAATATCTTGGGGGGGGTGAGTCAACAATATGCTTACAAAAAAGAATTAATGATCAATCATCCTGAGCTTGTCAATATTGATTTCTGATTCACTTCAGCAAACATCTAAAATAAACTATTAAAAGCTTTAACTAGGAGTAAACTGTAGAAGTCACGTTGAGATTCCAAACTCATAAAACTGTCGGAGAATCATCAGAGCTCCAGTTGTGGAACATCCAATAAATCTGTTCAAAGATTAGTCAGGGTTGATTTGGGTAGGTTTGAAACCAGTAGCTGTCTCTGCTGCCCTGTGTTGCCACCAATGGTGAGTTTACCTTGAAGTCTTCTCGACTAAGAAACTCGATCAACGGCAAGATTTCAGTCACAACTTTGTTGCCCGTGGCTTCAGCAATGATAGTCTTCAACACCCCCAACATCCAGGTAAAGCCTGCACACACACCCATCATGTTTTACACGTCAGCGGGGTCATATTGTGAAAAAAAATTCCATTTGTTCTCTACATTTATAATGGTTCTGTCTACCCCCACCAGGATCTGGCAAACGAAAGGGTCCATTATCGACTATAAGCCCCCAAACTCCTGAAACAGCGCTCAAACACGGGGATCAGAATCAGTCAGTTTTGTGGCATAATAACAGCCTTGTGTCTAGTTAGAGGTGTGATAGCTGTGTGAAATTAATTAAATACACTATAAAAACGGGGGCGGCATGGTGGCGCAGCAGAGCTATCGCCACCCAGCAAGGCGATTCCGGGTTCAGGTCCTGCTCTGTGCAGAGTTTGCATGTTCTCCCTGTGTCTGTGTGGGTTCTCTCCAGGTTCTCTGGCTTCCTCCCACCTCCAAAAACAGGTGTCAGGTTAATTTGCAGGTCCCAAATTGCCAGTAGGAGTGAGTGAGTGTCTGTAAGTTTGTGTGTCTATGTGTAGTTCCGATGTGCACTGGCGTCGCGTACGGAGTTTCCCCACCTCACGCCCTAAGACAAGCTGGGATAGGCTCCAGCTCTCCGTGACCCGCTCAAGCAGATGAGGTGGATTGAGAAAATGAATGAATGAGTAATAATGTTAGACCTTTAAAGTCAAGCAATGTTCTATCAGCAACAACACTACCGATATAAAACCCTGCGAACATGAATAAGTTGGATAACCGTTAACTTTTTGATTAAATTTGTCTCCCAAACTTTCATGCACTGCTAGCTTCGTGAACTTTATTTGAGTACAGTTTAATACCCGCTGCAGATACGTGATTGTAAACATGTCGTCTGTGGTAAGTTCAAAGTTCAGGTGGGGGTGTGTCCTACTTAATGTTCACCTGGTTATTCGAGTTTTTACTTCCATTCCCTCCGTGATTTGTCAGTTAGCAGATTGCCATCAGATTGTTTGCTGTGTCACTACAACTACAATAGCAGCAAGAGCTGTTTTCAGAGAAAGACTACAGATTGGTGAACTTTATTAAAAATGTGAACAAACAGATTAGTCACTCACCACATTTGGGATAAGCTACCAGCATGATGTCATCCGGTCTGGCCTTGGTGTCTCCCAGAACCTTCAGATGAGACTCAGGACACATCATTTCAGGGTAGAGGACACCGTTGTATCTGTACAGCTTGTCCTCGTCACTGAGTTCAGCTGCCTTGTTATGCCTGGCCGCTATCTGATCGCGGAGGGACTGGGAAGTCGTCATGATTCTGTTCAATGCCCGTCAACTCCTGCCCTGCAAGTGACACACAAAGGAGGCGTCCAGCGGTAAAAGAGGTTGTAGTAAAACTAGGAGGTTACCCTGTGGCACCTCCTACTTTTACCACACACACTTCCCCTCTCACACAAAAGCAGAAAAGACTCTGAACCACCAGACCAGCCAAGGTGACTGTTGTCTTTTCATTCTTGTGATTGTAGTTATGGTTACAGTTGCTTTGGGCTGAGGTTGATTAGGGTTGCGGTTGATTAGTTTGGAATTGATTAGGTTAGGAATAGGTTTAGGGTCAGAGTAAGGGGTTGATTGGGCTTGGGGTTGATGGGAGTTAGGGTTGTTTTAAGGTTTGGGTTCATTATAGTTCGGGTCAGGGTTGATTAAGGTACAGTTAATTAGAGTTAGGTTTGGGTTTACAGTCACGGTTTGGGTTGATTAAAGTTAGAGTTGATTGGAGTTAGGGTCAGGGTTATGGTCAGGGTTTGGGTTGATTAGAGTTGGGGTTGATTAGAGTTAGGTTTAGGGTTACTGTTAGGGTTAGGATTGATTAGGGTAGGGTTGATTAGGGTTAGGTTTAAGCCTACAGTTAGGGTTTGGGTTGACTAATGTCACAGGTCAGAGTTGTGGGTGCAATTCTCCTGTATGTTCACATATATCAGCAATCAGTCTATGTTAAACAGCATTGTTTCTCTTCAGAAACAACAAGGGCAGTGGAAGCTCAGTCCGTGGGGGTCTTGGGGACCAGAGGGTGGCAGAACATTACAAGCACAAAGAAAAGAAAGGACTGCCTGGGAGTCCTGAATAGGTACCTGTAATCTGCTGAGGTGTCCCTGAGCAAGACACAAAACACCAAAAAATCCTGCTCCCAGGGCACCGGCCATCATTCATCACGCCACCATCTTTGTGTTATAGATGTGTTGGGGGCAACATTTCCATAGTTTTGGACAGATAGCAGAAAACTTGGCCAGAGAAATCTGGTTTTTCTCGCCGTCATCCCATCATGGACCTCCTCAGTTCCTCCAACCTTACATGAGGACATTAACGATTCACTTCCCCGCACCTTATACCTCATTCTACTCCACGTAAAACATGTTTTCCTTCCAACTGGACCATTTTTCTACCACCTAGTGTTTTCAATAGTATAGTGCAGTGATTAGTCAGGATGCACTGTGATGTCATTTGAACAAAAGGCAAGAGTCAGAAATGAAAACACTAATCCAGCCAGTGATTCACAAAATAAAGTCACAAAATAAAAGAATGGCTAGAGGTTCACCTTCACTTCCTAGAAAAAGAAGAAAAAATTAAATGTAGACCTAATTCTACCTTCTGCCTTGTTTGGTTTAGGAGGAGCTAAAACCAAATAAAGTATTAATAAATTAGGTTCAAGAAGAAATTAAGAACGTACACTGAGATGGAAGACAAGAAGTTACTACGGGAACTTCCTGTCAAAAATTTCATTAGTAATAACAGCTGGGTTCATGTGACAAGTGGAAGAACAAACATGAAATCATGACATTATATTTTTTTAAAAGTCAGATATTTAAAAAGAAATAGCAGAAATAAAGGAACAGAGAAAGTGAAGGTGTCTTCTTTCTGGACCAAACAGCGAGCAATACACGCTCCAACCACAGGGTGGCGGTAGAGCACACCGGAAGTCGGCAAGAAGAGGTAAACGAAGACGAAGAAGACGACGAGGAAGAGGAAAACCTGGGATGGAAGGAATGATGTCCACGTCCACGGCTCTGTCCTACCACAATGTCGGGGACTTTTACCCCAGAAAGTTCGGGCCGAAGCCGGACGTGGTGCCGTCCGGGGTGACGGAGCGGAAGGTGGGGCCGCTGGACAAACCGGACATGGTGGCGGTGGACGTCATTAACGACTCAGGTTTGTTATGCTAGCCAGCTAACGGCTAACAACACGCCGCTCCGCCGGTTAGCTTCCGTCGCGGCTCGTCTTTCACTTTCTGTCGCCACGGAAAAACACGAGAAAAAGAAGCTAGTGGAGTTAACTGGAAAATAAAGAAATAAAAATACAAAGTTCCCCAAAGTCACGTGACTGATCGGCTAGCAGCTGTTTCAGGGTCACATCCGGGACATTTGATCTTCCTCCTTCACCATCGTCATCGTCCCGGTCCGGAAGTTGATCCATAGAGTTAACAAAATAAAACAAAAAGCAGTGAAACCAGATAGACCAGATTTTTTTTTTTGATGACAACATGAGCGTGTCCACACCATCCAGATCTGGCCCCTGCGTTCACCTGCGTTCAGGTGTGGCCCCTGCCTTCAGGTGTGGCCCCTGCCATCAGGTGCTCAGTCCAGCTGATTTAGTGTGCTTTGTGTTGACGCTGGTGTCTCTATCCGTCCACAGATGTCCACCTGCACAGGAAGAAGCACGAGCAGGACGTCTTCGTCCTGGTGAGTGGCGATGGGTTTCTCCCACCGTCCCTGAAGGGAACACACACACCCAGATGAAACACACACAGTTTCAAGGTTCCAGAGAGTAAAAGTGAACCTCATTAATGTTTTTTTTAACTTAGGTAGTTTAAAACACCTGGATCTGGAGAAAGCTGATGACAGGGTGCCCAGAGAGGAACTGTGGTATTGTGTGAGGAAGTCTGGAGTGGCAGAGAAGTATGTTAGAACGGTGCAGGACATGTATGAGGACTGTAAGACAGTGGTGAGGTGTGCTGTAGGTGTGACAGAGGAGTTCAAGGTGGAGGTGGGACTGCATCAGGGATCAGCTCTGAGCCCCTTCTTGTTGCTATGGTAATGGACAGGCTGACAGACGAGGTTAGACAGGAATCTCCATGAACTATGATGTTTGCAGATGACATAGTGATCTGCAGTGAGAGCAGGGAACAGGTGGAGGAGAAGCTAGAGAGGTGGAGGTTTGTCCTGGAAAGGAGAGGAATGAAGGTTAGCCGCAGTAAGACAGAGTACATGTGTGTGAATGAGAGGGACCCAAGTGGAAGAGTGAGGTTACAGGGAGAAGAGATCAAGAAGGTGGAGGATTTGAAGTACTTGGGATCAACAGTCCAGAGCAATGGAGAGTGTGGAAAAGAGGTGAAGAAGCGTGTCCAGGCAGGATGGAACGGGTGGAGGAAAGTGTCAGGTGTGATGTGTGATAGAAGAGTTTCAGCTAAAATGAAAGGAAAGGTGTACAAAACTGTGGTGAGACCAGCGATGTTGTTTGGTCTAGAGACAGTGTCCCTGAGGAAAAGACAGGAGACAGAGCTGGAGGTAGCAGAGATGAAGATGCTGAGGTTCTCTCTGGGAGTGACCAGGAAGGATAGGATCAGGAATGAGTACATCAGAGGGACAGCACATGTTAGAGGTTCTGGAGATAAAGTCAGAGAGGCCAGACTGAGATGGTTTGGACATGTCCAGAGGAGAGATAGTGAATATATTGGTAGAAGGATGCTGAGTTCTGAACTGCCAGACAGGAGGCCTAGAGGAAGACCAAAGAGGAGGTTTATGGATGTAGTGAAAGAGGACATGAAGGTAGTTGGTGTGAGAGAAGAGGATGCAGAAGACAGGGTTAGAAGGAGGCAGCTGATTGGCTGTGGAGACCCCTGAAGGGAAAAGCCCAAAGGAGAAGAAGAAGATGGTTTAAAACACCTGAAGAAGAAGAGACTAGTTTGTCGGCCTCCTTCGTCTTCTTGTATTTTAGAATGTCTCCCTCCAGACGGTGTAATACGTCATGCTGCCACCAGGTGGCGGTGTTGAACACACTTTAATTCCTGCTCAGATGAATGAACTGATGATGATGATGATGATGATGATGATGATGGCTCTGCCTCCCCGTCTTTAAACCGGTTCTGTTTCTCCTTCTCAGGGCACCATCCATCCGTTCAGGAAGACCCACAGATCCATCTTCGGAAAACTCAGTCAAGAAATCCGACTGGTTTCGTCCGACCGACGGGTGAGAGGCCGTTCCTGCCGTTAACCCCTTCATCACTCGTCACTTTCCTGTCAGATCTAGTTTTTCTGGTTTCACAACAATGGGGCGTGTCCCCTGAACGCAGTGGACTTTTAACCCCATCGTCTAGGCCGTGTCTTGGGTTTCCGTGGTTACCGTCCTGATTTATAATCCCCGGTAATCCTGTTTTCACACCAGGTCACTGTGTTCTAGTGAAAGTGAGGAAGGGAAACTCCCCGGGTGTTCCGCTTTTCAGAATCACGTTGACTGATGGCCACGCCCCTCAGCTTTCTCTTATTTGTCACTTTTTCACGTTGTAAACAGTGGAGTCACATGACAAAGGCGTGAGTGTCAGTGGGATGTGAGGCTGGATGTGATCACGATGTAGACGGGACACACACATGATTGGTTCATGTGTGTCGGCGTTATCGTGTTTTAATCCCCTCCGGCCTCTGATTGGATGATTGGATTACACCCGACCGGGACGCCAAACATGGATCCGACCGGCGGATGTGGAGACGCGGCCTCGTCTCCTTTTAGCTTTTTGCGTTGTGAAATCAAATAAAACCCGTTTCATCCAATCGATGCAGCCTGGAGGCGGGGTCACGCTGCCCCCCGGCGGCCGACCCGGGTTACTGCAGACGGGTCACCAATCGTCCAGACGCCGGCTGGACTTTTGCGGAATTGGAACTCATCAGTAATGAAATGTCCAGATAGAGGCGTCGGGTTGTCAGAGGAAGCTGATTGGACGCGCGGAGCTGGCTCCGCCCCCCCGTACCCCTCTGCATTAACAGCTGCTGCCCATTCATTATGTAAGTCGGGTTATTTTGAGAGGAGGACGCAGCTCCCAGGCGGCGCCGATCGAGGAGAGGAGAGGAAGTTCGACTTCCTCCCCTCGTCTTCGGGGGAGGATCGGAGTCGTCCTCTCATCGCCGTGGCAACGCACCTTCGCTGCCCCGACGGTGTGTAATCGGCCCCGGTGACCGATCCATGGCGCTGTCACTCCAATGTCACATGTCCCCTCAGTGTGTTGGAGCGCTGTTACCACCCCCCCCAACCGGCTGGACCCCCCCCCCCCAAAATGCCCAGACGGGGGCAGTAGAGCATCAACCTTCAGCAGCAGCGCTTCCGGCGCCGACGGGATGAGAGCGGGGGGAGGGAAACGTTTCGGGCCAAGTGCTGTCTCTCTGTTTGCACACATCACCCCCCCCAACACACACTTACACACACACACACACACACACACACACACACACACACACACACACTCTGTGGGTCTCCCATGGCTGTTGCTGGCGAGCGCTGTCACCAGACGCCCCTCTGCTGTCATAACACAACACACCACAGTAATTGTAGATTTCACAGCACTCGCCCCCCCCCACCCCCACCCCGCCATATGACTCCAACAGGAAGTGACAGCACACACACACACACACACACACATTTCTCCTGCCTCTACATCTGGACTGGATGAAGCGAAATGAACCCAAACACAGAAACAGGAGAAGCGACCCCCCCCCCCCGGACCAGAATGTCTAACCGGACGTTAAAAAGCTCCCTGATCCATGTCAGAACATGTGACACCCCCCCAGATGGAGAAGGAGGCAGGTCCAGGTCCAGATCTCCTGCTGGTGGTTGTATTCACCATGCTAACGCTAGCTGGATCTGGCTAGCTGCCCCCCCCCAGTGACCTCCCCCCGAGCCGTCGCAGCGAACCGATGCAGTTAGCATGTCGGGCCTGCGGTTATCTGTGTGTGTGTGTGACTTTACCATCCTATTGTTGTTGAAGCGGGTGTGGAGACGGGCGAGGGTCGTGACCCCGACCCGGGCGTTGACCCCCGCCCCCCCCCATCTGAATCTGCTTCTCTTTTCAGTCCTGGAGGATTCTGCTGTTCGGGGTTCTGAACCTGTTGTGTACCGGCTGTCTGCTGATGTGGTGCAGCTCCACCAACAGCATGGGTGAGTACACACACACACACACACACACACACACACACACACACACACACACACACACACACACACACACCCACACACACTCTGTGTGACATGCAGACAGATGCTGACACACACTCTGAGAAAAGAAAACACTGCAGGGCTGGACGTTAACTGGTGGAGATACCTGTCCACACACTGTTAAGACTGTCTGACTGTGTGTGTGTGTGTGTGTGTGTGTGTGTGTGTGTGTGTGTGTGTGTGTGTGTGTGTGTTGCAGTTTTACACCCACGCTGTCTGCTAGAGCGTGTGTTAGCTTGACGGATCCGTTGCTGTTTGTTCGCTCGTGGGTGAGACGGTTCCGTCAGTCCTTCAGAGTCGGTCTGCCCCACCCCCCACCCCCAAACACACACGCACACACACACCGGGGGCTGAGTATTGATGGAAGTATCGCCTCCCCCCCGTTTGATCAATACCTTTCCTCTGCTTCCTGTCTGCGCGACACCTGACGCCGATGCAGCGGGCGGGGAGGCTAACGCTCAGCGTTTCAGTTCCGACTGGAAATGCTGCCCCCTGTGGCGCAACGCTGCTACTGCGGTTGTACTGTAGTCAATAACTAACTCAGTAACACTCATCACCAGTGGTTCGAAATTTTATCCAACTGAAAACACATCCAGTTACTGAACCAATTGATGGCGCTACCATGCCTTTGGTTGTCTAACGGAGTCATGTTAGCTTGTAAATGTTAATTTAGGCAAACTAACATCAGAAAAACACGATGGGAAATTTGTATCCAGTAATAAACTGGTTCTATAACGTAGTTTAAATAGTTTAACTGGACTTGAAGCTGCTTCTGAACGGTTCTGGAAGCCGGTGAACTGATTTCAGTCCTGGATGATAAACTAATATTTTCGTCTGCATTTTGGCTGAAGTGGAGCCGCCCCATTGATCGTTTGGACGGTCCCGCTAATATTTGGTTACAGCAATCGAATCTGCTTAGAGATGGAGGTTTGAACCAGTTTCTCTGAGTTTGAGACGTGAAGACTTTAAGATTAGACTTTTAAGGGATAAAATGCTGTTTTTATGAAATTAATGTCAAAACTGAGATCAGTACCAAACAGAAATCCAAGGTTTCTCACGGCGTTTCAACACGTCAGCTGTTTTTAACTTTTTAGAACCGAGTACAGATAAACCACATCTTACGTCGTTCTGAATTATATGATGGTCTGCCACAAATTGGAATCATAAAATGATGAGTAAACCATTACAAACACATGCTATCATGTTACTGTACAATAAATAAGAATAAAAACATATAATATCATATTATTAGCCCACAGCAACCTCCGTGACCCACGATGAAGAAGAAGCGACTGAAGACGAGACTAGAGACTTCATGAAAAGATAAAATTTTATTTGTTTATAAGCTTAAAATAGGTTTGTATTCCCCAAATGTTGTTGAAAACGCAATTATAAATAAAGTTCAGAAGTGGGAACGGTCATCTACAGTTACTTTGACTTTCGTAAACCAAGGTTTGCTAGTTTCTCAGTCTCGTCTGTTTTTAAATGTAAAGGCTCTGGACGTCCAATAATTTGCGTCTTCCACTCAGTCGGATCATCAGAGCGTCTCGTTCTCGTCTGAGAGGCCGGACGTGTTGAAGGGGGGCGGGCCGAGGACGGGTCCCTGTGGAACGCCTCAAGGAAACGATTCCTTTAGCTGATTTTAAAACCTTCTGAAACACAGAATTTCCTGTTCTTTAACTAAAAACAGGACGGATTAAGTTGAATTCAATCCAATCCGTGCTGGAAATAATTTTTAACAACTTTATCGGTTGATAATTTAACCCTTTAGCGGCGTGTCGCTTCTCGTCCCGACTTACAGATGCAACATTTTCTTCTGCGTCTATTAAAATTCCCTTTGACTAATATCAACTCATCATAACTCGTCATCTGTTCTGGGATCGCGTCCCAAACACGACGCCTTGTTGACGTTTTTTATTTCCGAGCAGCTCTGAGGTCAGTCAGTCGGAACTGTTAGCCGTGTGTACATCCAGTGCCTCCAGTGTATTTCCGCCTTAAGTTTAAACGAAACAAACACACACACACATGCGCCCCGCTGACCCCTCTTGCAACACTAATACCGTGTTCTAGAACAACTGCCCCGGTCTCATATGTACATACTGTACGCGGCTGTACGCTAATGCAGCCACACACACACACACTGGCCCCATTAGCTCATGACTAACGGCTTAACGGACGTGTAAATACACACACTACACCACACACACACAATCTGGTCCCATGTTCTCCTTAGGCTGTCAGCCTGTTTGCAAACACACACACACACAGCCATATAGACTCCATACATGCCTTGCTTGTGCGCTGAGGCGGCTAACCCCGGGTTGACCGATGAAGCCGTCCGGATAGATAATCGGACTGCGGCCCAACGCTCCCAGTGTTGTCTCCGGAGAGCGCCGCGCTTCAGACGGGACAAGACCAGACCGCCGTGTGTGTGTGTGTGTGTGTGTGTGTGTGTGACACGATCACTTCCAGCCAGCTAGAGGAAGCGACCGCCATCATATTTACACGTGTTTTCTAGGAAAGAGGATGTAAAGCTGTCGGTGAGCCGATGAGCTCATCGTGTAAACGCGTCTAATGCGGATCGTCGCCGCGTGACGACCGATGAACATCGGTACCGCCGAGGGAACCGTTCACCACTTGGTGTGACGTTACGAGAACGCTGCTAATAAAGTTGATACAAACTGGACTCAGGTTAATTATTATATCTAGAACAACAGTTTTTATGCTGGTATCGTCTTATTTAGGTGGGTCTAGAGGTCAGGTCGTGCTGCTTAAGCAGCGGTTGTTGCGAATGTCGCTGAAACCGGAGCCGCTGATGAATCCACAGAACGGAGTGTTTAGTCAGGCCGTTCCACCCGGATCAAATTGTGCAGCGGACAAAAACCGGATCAACTTTCAGCCGCCGACAAAATAAAGACATCAGCTTTTTGTATCCTGAACAACTTACAACCTCAGCTCTGCGCTTCACCTCAGCTCACCTGTCTCACCCCCCCGGCCCCCCGGCGTCCTGTCGTCGTCTCTCCATGGGTCTAACCCTTCATCTTCAGTCAGTCGGACGTCAGGAAATATAGTCCGTCCAATCAGGACGCGAGTCCTGTGAGTTCAGGACCTCAGAACTGTCGCACTGAGATTAGCAAATGCTAACGGCTAGCATGCTGTTAGCAGTTTATTAATACGCATATTGACTGCATATAATTTTGTCTAACTAAATTATACTTTTGAGATTATTTTTTTTAAAGTTTTTTAACATTTTAAAATAAAAATAAAAAATTTGTAAAATACTTTTAAGATTTGACACATAATTTGTGAAATAAATTAATTATTTCATTAATTTTTCTCATTTTAATTTCTAATCATCTGATTCATTTCCTGCGCGTGATAAATTTATCGTAGCTTAGCTTAGCTTAGCGTAGCATTTTGCTCCTTTGCTCCGCCTCCTGTGTGAATGTGTGTGTGTGTCCCTCGTGTGTGTGTCCACAGCTGATGTTTTAGCTCCGAGCAGCAGAGAAACCAGGTCAAGTGTCTGTTCCACAGACAAATAAACACACCTCCTCTTCCTCGCCGCTCCTGCCCTCCCCTCCCCCACCAGAGGAGGAGTGTGTGCTGATGTAGAAGGAGGAAGATTATTTTTAGAGGTGTGTTCTGTATTCCACGACGGTTACACGTCGCTAACCGCTAATAGCTGTTTTTACAATGCGTCAGTTTGTCGTCCGGAGACGGGCCGCCGTGCACACGTGACGCCGCGGCGTGTCGTCCTCGGGCCGTTGGCGTTCCCGTGTGTCAGAACACAGCTGGTGAAGCTCGCCGTCCCACGAGGCCCACGGCGCAGCCGATACACGCTAACACACACTCCCACTAACACACGCTCGCAGTAACCGTGTGTGTGAACGCTCCTTTTCCTCCCCAGCCGCCACATCTGCTCCAACGCCGTCTGAAAGGGGAAAGGAATTAGTTGGCGTTAAACGTCCTTTATCTGGTTTATTATCCAATGAAAATGTTTTTAAATCGACCAATAGACTTTACCTGTATAATTAATTATATATAAGTTACGTAAACAATGATAAAGAATGAAGAGAAACGCAAAAAGTCGAGAACACACGAGCTACGTCTTTACTCCACCAACCAGAACGAGATCCGGTCTCACTGATGTTGTATCGTTCCGCCAACACGTAAAGAACGAGATCCGGTCTCACTGATGTTGTATCGTTCCGCCAACACGTAAAGAACGAGATCCGGTCTCACTGATGTTGTATCGTTCCTCTAACACGTAAAGAACGAGATCCGGTCTCACTGATGTTGTATCGTTCCGCCAACACGTAAAGAACGAGATCCGGTCTCACTGATGTTATATCATTCGTCTAACACGTAAAGAACGAGATCCGGTCTCACTGATGTTGTATCCATCCACCCTGACCCCTAGGACCCGGGACAGCAGCTAGACCCCTTAACAAAACAGGCACTTAGGTTCTTATTAATGGGGGCCGTGTGTTAACAGATGATGTTACATTGATTGTCATCAGTGTGGTCTTCGGGGGGTTTTTCTTTGGGGGTGGGTATGGGGGCTGTCAGGTCACAGGGGGCCTGAAGGCGGGTCGGTCGTCCTGGCTTTGGTTTAATGTGTCGCTGCCAGCTGTCCTTCAGTCCCTGGTGGAGACGCTGGAACCATCTGACCTCATGGGTGGATCCATGGCTTGACTTTTAGGTGTGTGTGTGTGTGGGGGGGGGGGGGGGGGGCGTCTAACCCTAACACCCCCCCAATCTTTGAAGACTGAACCCAACCTCAAACTCTAAGCTCAGCCTGTAACGTTCCATAACAATCAATTAGTACGTATTGAATGTAATATAAACATGTGTACATATACTTTGTGTGTGTGTGTGTGTGTGTGTGTGTGTGTGTGTGTGTGTGTGTGTGTGTGTGTGTGTTCATTACTTCCTGTCTCGTGTTTCTCCTGCATTGTCAGCACCTCCTCTCCTCCCCTTATGTTTCTCTTCCTCGTTTATCACTCCCTCCTTCATCCTTCGCTCAGCGTTTCATTACCTTCAGCTCCTGTGTGTGTGTGTGTGTGTGTGTGTGTGTGTGTGTGTGTGTGTGTGTGTGTGTGTGTGTGTGTGTGTGTGTGTGTGTGTGTGTGTGTGTGTGTGTGTGTGTGTGTGTGTGTGTGTGTGTGTGTGTGTGTGTGTGTGTGTGTGTGTGTGTGTGTCAGATTGATGTCCAATCAGAGTTCAGAATGAGACCTAATCAGCTGATGATCACCTGTTGATTTTTTGTTGGTTCTCTCCGGGTTCCCCTCCACCTCCAAAAACATTCGATTCAGGTGAATTGATCACTCTAAATTGACCGTAGGTTTGAGTGTGAGTGGTTATTTGTGCTTCATGTGGCCTGGCGACGTGTCCGGGGTGTACCCTGCCTCTCAGTTCCACTGGATCCGCTCCAGTCTAACAAAAACAGTCGTCAAGAAGATGGATGGATGAAAAAAAGCTAAATATTTTAAAACCTATAACACCCATCGTGCTATCAATAACTCCTCCGGTGCTATCGGTCTTATCGATGACATCATCAATATTGTCGTTGTGTTCGTGATCACATGAAGAGAACACGCGTGTGTCCAATTCAGCGTGCGTTGTGTTTGGGCTGCCGCTCTGCAGACGCCATTAAAAATTCATCCCCGCTCAAATTTCTCCGTCATCTGTCCGTTTCGCCCCTCGCTCACTTCCGTCCCCTCCTTCCTTCCTTCCTTCCTTCCTTCCTTCCTTCCTTCCTTCCTTCCTTCCTTCCTCTCTCGTCCGTCTTTGACTCGCGTCCTCGTCACCTCTGAATGGAACGCGTAACGAACGGAGGAGGGAAGTTTTCTCTCCACTCCCCTATCGATCATTCCTGAAAACAAACACGGGGACGTTAATCCGGTATTCTGTTCGGGGTATTGGGTTCGGGTCCTGTGGGCGGCGGCGTCTGAACATTTCTGCGTGTGTGAGACAAGAATGATGTCCTGTGGGCTATCTGGTGTCACATCCACACGTCCTCTGGGTGTCAGTGTTTGGAAGCAGGAGCTTCATCAACCATTCAGCTGGCTGCTGGCTGTGTGTCTGTAAACTTATCCAAGCACAGCCAGGGGAAATTTCAGCTCGGGTATCGATTGGTGCTGCCTGTTTCAGGGTCAGCATGATGTCAGCGTTTGTATTATTATTGCTTTTATCGTCCGCTGCTTTTAATTCGACACAAAAGGACAGCAGACGTCATTGATCCGTGGGTCGACGAGCCGCGGAGCAACGTCGGTGTGTAGAATGAATTCAAACAGATTGCAGTGGAATAAATAATCCCGTTAAATACCGTCCAGCAGCGGTTTCATTAAATTCATGCAGAACATATCGTTGAACCCCTGATTTGGGTTTGTGGTGCGATTTTTACCAACTGAAAACTTACCTAGCTTCATCACCCTGTTTCCACAATGTCTCCCAGAACATACGTCCATTTTCCAGGTCACCCATCTGTTCCAAACTCCTTTTCCTAGTCCATCTGTTTAGTCTGGACTCTATTTCCCAGTCATTCTATTTGCTCCAGATCCTTTTCCCAGTCCATCTATCTGCTGCAGATTCTTTTTACCATTCCCTCTGTCTACTCCAGACTCCATTTCCCAGTCTATCCACTTTAGATTCTCTTTCACACTAGGAAAAGGATTTGGCGCAGATAGACGTCCGTCTATCTTTTCCTAGTCAGTCCTTCTGCTCCAGATCCTTTTCCCAGTCCATCTATCTGCTCCAGATCCTTTTCCAAGTCCATCTATCTGCTCCAGATCCTTTTCTAAGTCCATGTATGTGCTCTATACTGTTTCCCAGTCCATCTATCTGCTCCAAATCTTTTTCCAGTTATCTATCTGCTTTAGACTCCTTTTCCCAGTCCATCTATCTACTCCAGACACAATTTTCAGTCAATCTACCTGCTCCAGACTCCCTTTCCCAGTCCACCTATCTGCTCCAGATCCTTTCCCCAGTCCTTCCATCTGCTGCCACGCCTCATCCCACCCATCTGTCTCCCCTTCGAGCCTGTCTTCCTGCCTGTCAGTCAGACCTGACCGTCTCTTGCCGTCTGCCTCTCTGTTGGGATTACACGGCCTCAGGTTGGCCAACATGGATGCTGGTGGTGGGGAAACAAAATGTTCCTCTCAGCACAAAGCCGCTTTAATCCGCTCTCCTCATCCCCCACGGCAGAGCCTGATTACAGAAAGCTGGGCGGTCAGCATTAGAGCAGACAGACAGGCAGGAAGACAGACCGGCCAGTCGGCAGCATTGAGTCTGTGGAGCCGGCTGGTTAGCTGACTGATTAGATTATTGGCTTGTTGACTGATTTATTCATCTACTGACCCGGAGCTCACCTGGCGGATTACCAGGTTGCCATCCAGGTAAGTTCCTCAGTGAAAGCCGGACTACCTGAAGGGCCGACTTTCGAACAAGTCGCTGAAGATCTCAGTCCAACATCTGACCCGGGTGACCAGAACCAATCAGGTCCAGACAGATTGGTTCTAGAATCTGTCTGGAGCCAGTCGGGAACCAGACTGTTCCCACTTGTTCGGAATATCCGAACCCCCCTGTTCATTGTTGACCCAGTTCTACTTGGCCTTTTATGTGTTTCCCAAGTCTCAGATTGGCCAGCCCAAGGTTTACCGAAAATCTGTGAACGTTGTGAAATCTTATCGCAATAATTTTGTCTTAAATCTTGTGATATACCGTTCAAACGAAAATCCAACCCGTTCCACTGGGTGACGGTTCAGAACTTTTATCCTTCTTTTACCTGTCGTTTCAGCGTTGACCGCCTACACGTACCTCACCATCTTCGACCTCTTCAGGTGAGGAACCTCATGAAGTATCTGATGCCAGTTCCATGTCCTCCATCACTAATACTCTTTTTTTCCTTCCATGTCAATCTGGTTCCGATCCGTTACCACCCTACAGTCTGATCACCTGTCTCATCAGCTCCTGGGTTACCATGAAGAAACCCAGTCAAGTCTTCTCGTTCGGGTGAGTCTGTTAGACCTTCAGCAGGTTCTCCTCCTGAGACACTTAAGCCTATCTGTCATACTTTGGACTCTTTTATCCTCGTTCTCCAGGTTTGAACGTCTGGAAGTTCTGGCAGTCTTTGCCTCCACGGTCCTGGTCCAGCTAGGTTCCTTGTTCATCCTGAAGGAGAGGTATGTACGTTTGAAGGAACGATCCACGTCCCTTTTGTTGCTTTGTCTTCTTTGTCTCTCTCAATTAAAGTTATAATTATGCTGCTCCTCTTCTTCTTCATTTTTTTTCTCCCCTCATTGTTATTTGCACGTTAGGGTGCATTTCTTCTTCTGTTCTCAGCTCCACTCTCCTATCAAACAATTTGAACAATGTCATAATTGGACCTTGGGATAATCATCCTGGGGTCCAGTTTCATGGATTGTCTATGGAAGTCTTTCGAAGACTTTTACTTCTGTTTCCACACATGAGGGAACACCAGCTGTCAGTCCGTGTTTGACATATCCATGTAAACGTTCTGACATTACGTCTAATGTTCTAGTTCTACGTGCGACAGAACTCTGAGCGCAACAGGAAGTAAACCAACTCTTATGTGTTCAGAACCAGCACACAATCTTAGCGCTGAGCATGATGTTAGCTTACATGACCTTCATCCCACGCTAATACAAATCACGTGTTAGACTCTGTTGGTCCATTGGTTCCGAGAGGTTGTTCGTAAATTGAAATGTTCTAAAGTTCAATCTCTAATCTCCATTTGAGGTCATTTAAATGTCACTACTACTCTAAATAGTGAAGTTTTATTCCCTCAGACTGACCAGAAATAATTACAAACAACAAAAAATAAATAAAATACAAGTTCAGGTTGTTTAAAGTTCAGTCGGTCTTAATTATACGTCGCTTTGATAAAAAATGTACACCGAAAAAATAAAAATCAAGCTTACTTTGCTTTATCATGCATGATAAACAGTAAAGTGTCAAAGAAAGGAAGCCTGACGCTCTGAGATGCTAACAGAGACAACAACAGGAAGGGAAGACGAGTGTTTGAGCTGCATGAACGGAGAGGTGCTGCCCCCACGGGGGCTGTGGCAGAAAGAGGAACTGCAGGATGGTAGTCTGATATGGTGAAGCGCATTTATTCGTATCTCCAAATGTTCATAAGTCGAATCTTTGTATATTGAGGACTACCTGTAGTTGGAACACTTTATGACTACACTAACATTCGGGTAACGCTTATTCCTAAATTACATCTCAGTATGGATCAACGGTCGGTCACTCCACGTCCACAAAGACGACTCATCATTTGTTCCCCGTTCTAGAACGAATTTTTGATCCTGGATCCGTGAAGCCGTTGCTCTGAAGCTGCTCTGTAAATGTTGGGAGTGGTTTTTGACTGACGTGAGGTTCTTGTGTGTGTCTCATCAGCGTGGAGCGTTTCCTGGAGCAGCCCGAGGTCCATACGTAAGTAAAACCACACAAACGACAGGGTTCTCCTCAGACACTGACCGTTTGTCTACCTGTAAATAAGATTCAGATTATTCCCCATATTTATTTGAGCTGCCCCACCACCACCCGCCTTTCTCCCCCCCGCCCCCCCACCATTGCTCCATAATACAACAGATTAACGGCAGCTTTATAACCTAAAACACAGCGAGACTTAAACCTGTCTCCTGTGACCAGATTACCTCTCGCCCCTGAGTGAATGTGATTGGACAGCGCCAACCAGGGGGGACAGGTGTCTGTTGGGTTCAGAGACATCCTCACTCACCCTCCCATGTGGGGGTGTGACCCCCCCCCACCTCCAGATGATTGGTTCACTACTTTCAGTCACTTTTTACTGAAGTTTACATTAGATAACTAATGAGGTCGACAGACGTGAGGATCCAGGTGAGACGGGTTCTCACGGGTCCCAGGGTAATGGAGGCTATCCCAACCAACTGGGGGCGTGAGGCAGGGGACACTCCGGGCATGACGCCAGCCAGCGCATCACGTGGTGTGTGTGTTCTAATCGTCTGTGTGTCTGCAGCGGTCGTCTGCTGGTCGGGACCTTCGTGGCTCTCTTCTTCAACCTGTTGACTCTACTGTCCGTCAGGAACAAACCGTTCTGCTACGTCTCAGAAGGTACCGTCCTGCTGGTTCTCCTGTCCTGTAATCCCGGCTCCGCTGGGAGCAGAGACGATTTGTCTTTTGTTTTATTTTGGGGGGGATTATGAGAGCGAATGAATGTTGTGTCTGGACAACAAACGTTCATCCGTCCCTAATTACTGGATTCAAGATTGGAAACCAAATGAATTTTAAGAGATTATTTCTGAGCTGAGACCCGTCACGTTGGACAGAACGCCCACTGACGTTCCTGCAGTGTCAGATTTAATCTGAACTGTTAACTACAGACGTTATTATTGAGTCAATAAAACATTTAAAAACATTAAAGTAGTTCAAATAAAAGTTGTTGACAGGAAAGACCTGAAATTTAATGAGAAAGATCAGCAGAAAACTATCATTAGAACACCTGAAGAAGAGACTAGTTTAAAACACCTGTAGTCCAGGTAAAGGCGTCCCCTGATGATGATGTCATCAACGTGCGCCCCAGCATCACTTAACATCTGACATTTGGGATGCGGGACGAGCCTCCAGACTCTCTCTGGTGGAGCGAGGCTGAGTGTGTGTTACGTAACGTGTTCCAGACAGAGTTAATGTAGTGAACCGCAGGGCAGAGACGCGCCAACACACACACACACACACACACACACACACACACACACACACACACACACACACACACGAGTCACTCCATTAAAATGTTTGTTTGGACTGACTCACTCTGCAAGCACAACAAACCCCCTCCCCCCACCACACAGACAGGCACACACACACACACACACACACACACACACACACACACACACACACACACACACACCGAGCCCTCAGGACTCGCCGTGTCGTCACACAGTTGAGGTCGATGGAGTTCATAAAAACAGAGGAGGGTTCTCTGTATCTTCATCGTCACCGTGATGAAGAGGTGGAGCCCCTCCCAGGTGGAGACGTAAGGGTGAAGTTCAAGGCCCGGACCCTCACGTCGACCCCCACTGGCCCCTGTGCCGACGGTGTTACCACGGCAACCGGGTGTCATGGAAGAAGCCTGAGAAACTACAGCCCCTTTCACACCGCCAGGAAGAGACGGGAGTCTTCCTCTCAGTTTAAGGCGGAGTCAAAGCAGGCGGAGTCAGACAGGGCGGAGTCAAAGCAGGCGGAGTCAGACAGGGTGGAGTCAAAACAGACGGAGTCAGACAGGTTGGAGTCAAAATAGGCGGAGTCAAACCCCTCATGTCTGCTAAGGTGTCACATGGTTGTTCTACAGCAGCATTCATTGGTTTTCAAGTCCAGAACATTTTTGTCTGTAAGTGTGTGTGGGTGTGTGTGTGTGTGTGTGTGTGTGTGTGTGTGTGTGTGTTCATTTAATGATCCCAAACTCTCTCTCTGCCCCCCCCCCCCCCCCCAGCTGCCAGCAGCAGTTGGCTTCAGGAACACGTGGCGGATCTGAGTCGAAGGTGAGACCTCCATCCTTTATCCTCACCTGACAACACACACACACACACACTCATTCTCCCTCTGAGGTCAAAAGTCACTTACTGGTAACCGTGGTTACCCCTACCGGTGGAGGCGGGGCTTCAGGGTCAGGCCAGCTCATTGACTGATCTTCTCAGAAGCAGGTCTCAGATCAGTTTCATCAGTTTTTCACCTAATCCATCGCTGACGGTTCATCGTTTCCCGTGACGCGCCGTCCGTTTCCTGTCAGCTGATCGGTCGTCCACACCTCAGGACCTCTCCTCGCGTTGCCATGGTGACGCACAGCCCTGACTGCAGGCTGATGCTCGGTGATGAATTTTGCATCGCTCTGAGCGTTCAGCATGTCTGCAGCGGCTGAAGCGGCTCAGGAGGTGCAGGTTGCTCGGGGCGACCGAGCTGTGATTGGCTGAGAGGGCAGACATGAACAGGACGTCCCAGCCTAGTTTCCAGTGTGTGCGTGCGTGTGTGTTGGGGGGGTTTGATGTGCATTCATGAATTTGCTTGACTAATAACTCGACCTCACGTCACCTCAATAGGATCTTGAGGGCTAACTAGGCTAACGAGGCTAACTGCTTGTATGAAACCAGAGGCTGAGGGGGCGGCGGCTTAATAAGAAGCGATGAAATCATAGATTCCTGATTCTTAAATTCCAAAACGAATCAAAACGTCACTCCACCCCCCCTCCCTCGGTCCCTCTGAGACGACCTCCTCTCCTTCCCGCCTTTGGCCGACTCTGACATGTTTGACACTGATCATGTGTTGACATCATGTGACTGTTTAAACATCATCTGAAGACAAACACCTCACGGCGCCCCCCTGCCGCCGCCACAGCCCCCCCGTGCTCCTGACAGCGCTGCGGCCCCGTTGGGGACTCCGGATCGCTGCCCTTTGATGTATCGGAAATTCAATCTGACACTCAGGATGGAACCGATTCACCGGAGACGTGAGCATTGAGCCGTTTAATCGGTTCCAGGAAGGCGAGGCGGGTGTTCCTCGGGGCGGCGGCGGGTTCAGGGTTCTGTGGGGGTGTCGGGTTTCAGCCGCCCTTCTTTTGGTGGTCGGGTTCTGAAAACAAACACAAGTAACTGAAACGCTTTCCTGGTTGAGGAAGAAGAAGAGGATCTCCCATGAGTGAAACAGGAAGTGATGAAGGGTTCGGCCGTCAAGCTCTTCCTGTTGGAATCCGACAGATCTCCGATGTCGACTGATCCAGAAGAGAAACACACAACTGGTATAATCCAGAAGACAAGACAAAACTGGTATAATCCAGAAGACAAAACACAACTGGTATAATCCAGAAGACAAGACACAACTGGTATAATCCAGAAAATAAAACACACAACTAGTCTAATCCAGACTGGTCTGATCCAGAAGGCAAACACACAACAGGTCTAATCCAGAAGATAAACACTCAACTCATCTAATCCAGAAAACATACACACGACTGGTCTAATCCGGAAGACGAATCCACTCATACTGGTTTATACCAGTATTTACTCATGTACACTCATAACGACAGGATACACTGTTTTCTGTTATAAACTGGTACATAATAATACATGGATCTGTTTTCAGTTCTAAAACTAAGACTAAAATAAATCTGCCCTTAATTCAAGTCCTTTGAGTTAATTTTTTTTAAACTAAATCAACAA
Source organism: Antennarius striatus (assembly GCF_040054535.1). Classification (NCBI taxonomy): domain Eukaryota; kingdom Metazoa; phylum Chordata; class Actinopteri; order Lophiiformes; family Antennariidae; genus Antennarius; species Antennarius striatus. The sequence goes on along the minus strand of NC_090786.1, from coordinate 2,299,897 downwards.
GAAAATAATCTGTCCTTGTTTTCTGAATTTGTCCTCATTGGTAACATTTAAACATTCATTTTCTGTTCCGCGTACTCCAGTGTTAATAATTAAAAAATTGACGCCCTGTTTTATGCTATGATGTGTGTGTTTATGCTAACTGCTAACCTGTTTGGCTACGTAGCTAACATGAACAACATGTCGCCTCTGATCGGATCAAAACCGTCTCTCAGCTCTTGTTTCTTCGTCACGCGGTCGCGTTCAGGTTGTGTCGTGTTCTCCCGGACGGCAGCTGGAGATTGTTTGGTGTTGATTCATGTCCGGAGGTTGCCGCTAATCCTGCTTTGTTTGTTTGTTTGTGTGTGTGTTTGTGTGTGTGTGTACAGTTTGTGTGGCATCGTTCCAGGTCTCAGCAGCGTGCTGCTGCCTCGCATGAACCCGTTTGTCCTGATCAACATGGCAGGAGCGCTGTCCCTCTGCATCACCTACGTACTCATCGAAATCAAGTAAGGATTAGCGTTTTAGCCGTTTGAGCAACGCGCCCAATCCGGGACAGGTTTTCTGTCGCCGCCGCTTTAAACTGTTTGATCAGAGCAGGAGTTGCTCGCCTTACAGCGAGGCAGCACGGCTTAATCACGCCTGACCCGTCTGTATAAACACGATGAAACTTTAATGGGGGAGGGGGGGTGTTAGCGGCAGCGCCGGGTCGTCTGAGACGAGCGAACAGGAGAGTCATAGAAGCGGTTAGCAGTTAGCATCACTGTCCTGTCGACCTGTGCATTTTCCGTAGTAACTACAACGTGGTGGACACGGCGTCAGCCGTCGCCATCGCCCTCATGACCTTCGGCACCATGTATCCCATGAGCGTCTACAGCGGCAAGGTGCTGCTGCAGGTAACGAGAAGGACGCACCTTTATCTGCTCGCGCGTGTTGACAGGACGCTAAACTTCACTATTCTATCCACAGACCACGCCCTCGCACATCATTGGACAGCTGGACAAACTCCTCCGAGAGGTGAGGGTCGCCAGGAACACCCCAAGTGTGTTTGACGTGCAGTGGGGTAATTGTACCAGACGTTTATAGTCCTTATACGGACAGGAGGCAGGAAATTGGTTGAATGGAGGTTCCCGTTGCCTAAATTTCAGTTTCTTACGTACGACTTGATCACAAACACAGCCTGGTGGCCGGGTCTTCTGGTTTAGGAGATCGTGTCACTCCAGCTTAAGGCAGTGTAGTGACGACCGTAATCAATCAGACAGGTCAGGCCTGACGTCCTGGAAAGAGAACCTGGACAGCGTTCGGCTGGTCTCTGGAGGGAAAGCGGTTTAGGACTTCCAGATAAATAACGGCCTTTAAATCGAGCCACATTATGAGTCATATCTTTACCAGTGAGGTAAAACCAACCAGTGGCCTGATCCGTCCTGGACATCCAGGAGAAGATGTCCAGAATATTTAAGATGTTCATGTCCGAACATTCAGAGGGTCACAGGAGTGGAGGGAGAACGAGGTAGAGGAGTAGAGGGAGAACGAGGTAGAGGGAGAACGAGGTAGAGGAGTAGATGGAGAACGAGGTAGAGGAGTAGATGGAGAACGAGGTAGAGGAGTAGAGGGAGAACGAGGTAGAGGGAGAACGAGGTAGAGGAGTAGATGGAGAACGAGGTAGAGGAGTAGATGGAGAACGAGGTAGAGGAGTAGATGGAGAACGAGGTAGAGGAGTAGAGGGAGAACGAGGTAGAGGGAGAACGAGGTAGAGGAGTAGAGGGAGAACGAGGTAGAGGAGTAGATGGAGAACGAGGTAGAGGAGTAGAGGGAGAACGAGGTAGAGGGAGAACGAGGTAGAGGAGTAGATGGAGAACGAGGTAGAGGAGTAGATGGAGAACGAGGTAGAGGAGTAGATGGAGAACGAGGTAGAGGAGTAGAGGGAGAACGAGGTAGAGGGAGAACGAGGTAGAGGAGTAGAGGGAGAACGAGGTAGAGGAGTAGATGGAGAACGAGGTAGAGGAGTAGATGGAGAACGAGGTAGAGGAGTAGATGGAGAACGTTGAACAAAAGATTCCCTCACTGATATTTTGACTGATGTTTTTTAATCGTCCTGCCAACCAAACACACGCATGTAGTGTTTTTTCACACACACACACACACACACACACACACACACACACACACACACTCCTAGGTTACCACACGGTTGATTGTTCCTTTTGTCCAATCAGGTTTCCACGCTGGACGGTGTTCTGGAGGTTCGCAACGAGCACTTCTGGACGGTCGGCTTTGGGACGCTGGTACGTTTGTGATGATGATGATGATGATGATGATGATGATGAGGTGGGGGCGGGTGGGGGCGGGGGCGTGACTCATCACACGGCCTGCTGGTGTCAGCAGACGTGATAACAAGAGAACGGCTCTAAAGGGAGGGTAGTGACCTCCTGTGTTTATTGTGCCATCGTTGGTTGTTGTCGGTCACTGATGTCGCTGCTGTTACACAACGGTCGGTTGTTGGCCCCCCACCAACAGAGCAGCTGTCCAAACTGATTTGACCCTCTGACTGCACGTCTGCCCTGGGGGGTGGTTATGAGTGTGACTTCTGAATGTACGGTGGCCAAACCAGGACAAAATGAAGAGCCGGTTGAGATGAAGACCACCCACATGTGAGGGTTGTTGGACCGTAGACACAGAAAGAACTCCACCAGTTTAAATTATCTACGTTAAGACAAACAGCTAGTCCTCAAGATACAAACATCTGACTTACAAACATTCATAGATATGAACAACCACGTGTCCAACTCCAGTAGTTCCCCCCTCCGAACAGCGTAACATGAACACGCCATAGATTTAGATTTAACGTGTCATGTTAAAATGACTCAGCAGATTTCAGACTCAGTAAACAGCCCTGATGTCACTTCCTGTTAGTCTTTTGGTCCTGTTGGCGTCATCTGCAGCGTTTCCTCCTTTTGTCCACATCTCTGTGAAGTTCTGAGTGGGAAACAAACCCACAATGCATTTCTGTTCATGGAGACGTTCACCAACATGGAGACTGAAGACGGTTCAGGTCAGGTTGAAAATTCAAGAGCAGTAGTGATATTTAAATGACTTCAAATGGAGATTATAGATTGAAATTAAATAAATTACGATTTACGAACAATTCAACTTAGAAACAATTCAACTTATGAACAACCTCTCGGAAACCAGTGAGTGTTTGTATGTTGAGGACTACCTGTACTGAATGCTAAATGTTGACTGGAGTCTATCCAGTACTTGATAAGAAATCTAACTAAACCTAGTCATCAGCTAACGTTAGCATTGATGTGCTAGCATTAGCTGCTGCAGGGAGCTCGTCTTCCAGGCAACTAAACAGTTGTCCTGTCTGAGGTAGGTTTTGCGTTGAATCGACATTTGCTATGAGTTTGGTACGCGATCTAATCTCCCATGTTGTCTAAGCTCCGCCTCACTCCTGCATTCCGTTCCAGGCCGGCTCCGCCCACGTCCGGATCCGCCGCGACGCTAACGAACAGCTGGTCCTGGCTCACGTCACCAACCGACTGCTGCCGCTCGTCCCCACGCTGACAGTCCAGATCTTTAAAGATGACTGGACCCGCCCCCTCCTCACGGGGGTGCTCTCTCCCCCCTCCTCCGTCCCGGTTCCCCCCCTGGGTCCCGCCGACATCTACGCCAGCCTGTCCTCCTCCGCCTCTTCCTCACTTCCTCCTCTGCTGCCATCCTCTAGAGGGGAGCTGGACCCGCTGACCTCCACCCCGTCCAAACCCAGCAGCCCCCCCCCAGAGTTCACCTTCAACACACCGGGGAAGAACGTGCAGGCGGTGGTCCTGCCGGCCGCGGCGCACCACGCCCACCGGCCCTACGGGGGCCTGGGACTCTCCTCCGGTGCCTCCCCCTACTCGGGGATGCTGGCGCAGCCCGGCGGCGGTTTGGGACAGGGTTTGGGGGCGGGGTACGGACTGACCGGCGCTCCTTACAGGACTGTGAGCTACGGCGGGTCGACGGCGCCGCTCCGGTTTGGAACCCACAACCCTCTGGCTCCTCATTCTCAGTACCGACCGTGACGGTTCACAAACTTCAACATCCGTTGATGAAGGACGTCGAGATTCTGGACGCCAACAGACGGCGGTTCACTTCCTGGGACGATTGTGCAGAACCCAGACGGAGGTTGTTGGGGTATTTATTTAGGAATAGCCCCAGAGGTGGTGTCTTGGTTCTGGATGTCAGGGAGAAGCGTCGCCACAGGGACGAAGATTAGAATAAAACCTTCATGTTAAACAGCGTCTTTAGCCAGAGGTCGGAGGTCACATTTGAATGAGACAGTGAGAATAATAATAATAATAATAATAATAAAGAGACAAGAATTACCCAGCATCCATTTCCTCCTCGTTGATCTGACATCAGGTAAGGTCGTCGTGACGATGACTTTGTTTTTATGGGTTAAAGAGATGAAAAGAAGACGAGAAAATGTTCCATGTCTGAAAAAGTTTGTTGGAAAAATGATTAAAATTTTATGTCAAATAAATTTGAACCTTTGCAGGCGTTCAGTAGCAGAACAAGTGTAACCGGGTCATAATGACCCGGTTATGTTCTGTAGGGGCCCGCCTCCATAAAACACTGATTGGATACTCCTTAAAGTATTACTATATTATTAATAATACATTTTATAACCCTAGTTATACTAGTAGATGTGTGACTAATCCTATTCCGCTCTAATATTAACATTGTCCTAATAGTCGTGCTAATAGTGTTCTAATTGTAATAACTCGAACATGAACATATTTAACACTAGTAGTAGCATTAACGTAGCATTATTACTGTATGACCCTCGACTGTGTCTCAGTACCTCAGACAAATTCACTTAGCCAGTTAGCCTAGCTGAACAGGCTATGATAACACTTGCCTTCATACATTACCCATATTAGCTCTGTGAGCTCTATTAGCTGCGTTAGCAGTCACTGCGGTGGAGGTTTGTAGCCCAAATTTATTTTCTTTAGGTGTAGGAGGAGCTCTCCTCTGGCTCCGCCCCCATAGGTGGAAACCATGGGCGACGGCTCCTGTAGCGGCGACGTCTGTAGCAGTTACGTCTGTTAGCGTCTCCAGTCGTTCAAACCTGTTTTGAGTGTCTGAAGAATTTCATTTCCTCTCCACAGACTCTAATCCGCGGTCGTTTTTGTTCGCTGGCTTTTGGAAGAGATTTTCACCAAACAATCAAAGAAGTACTTTCCCCTCGCAGCTTATCGGGCCTTCTGCTCCCTGAACGTTGGATGTGCTCGACGGCCCTAAGCCTCTAAAAAGGTCCCCTGGCATTTTAAAGTTCAGAGCCGCGCTGTTGGCATTAGCGTCGACTTCACATGCTTGTTACAAAACAAACGGGCAGAGCTTCGGTAATCTGGGCTGGAAATCCCTGGAAAATGAACCAGATCTGTGCCGATCTTGGCTTTCTGGGTCATTCTGCCACCGCTGAGGTCACCCTGTGCTCATGCTAGGGGTCCGACAGCTAGCAGGAGCTCAGATGGACTGTTTGTGCTAGCATGGGATTTAGCATTTGTTGTTTTCTCTGTGTGTGAAAGACACATTGGAGAAACTTAATTAAATCTAGTGATACAGGTAGCGGTCATCTTACGAACAAAAGCGCTTCACCATATCTGACTAACATCCTGCAGTTCCTCTTTCTGCCACAACCCCAGTGGGGGCAGCACCGTGGGTGCTGCCAATTGAGAACAGCTAAACTCTAAACAACCTGAACTTGTATTTTATTCTGTGTATTTATGATAGTAATTTAGTATTTAGAGTCTAAATTACGTTTAAATGACCTCAAATGGTGATTATAGATTGAAATTTAAAAAATAACGACTTACGAACAATTCAACTTATGAACAACCTCTCGGAACCAGTTGTGTTCGTTTGTTGAGGACAACCTGTGTCAGAAGACGTGTATTTGAGCTCAGAGGAAGAACGCGACAGGAAACTGCAGTTAAATGGAGCGGGGTGATGCTCCTTAAACCAACCAATCAAACCAAAGGAAGGCGGTACAGAAGCGCTTCCTGTGGGGGGGCGTGTCCCACCAGCAGTCAGAGCGATGATCTGGATGGTTGGTTCAGCAGGAACACTTACGGGGCAGCGGGGTTAGCTGTGTTTCCATACAACAGTAAGCTGCCACAGGGCCTGTTGGGGGGTAGTGGGGGGGTTGGGTTGGGATGGGGGGGGCAGTGAATGAGTAACACATGGAGAGGAGGGGTGAACCAGGACAGAAACGCCAACATGTGACCAGGATGCTGCCATCTGAAGGTCAAGCTGCCGTTTTAGGAATGGAAGAGGAAGAAAGAGGGAGTGTGGACGTCCAGCAGGGGGCGACGTTCTGGATTGGAAGAGATAACTGAATGCTAATGCTAGCTAATTATTAACAAGCTTTGTGTTTTCATTCTCAGTATATATGTTAACTAAAAGTCTATTTCCACCAATTAGATGAAACTAAAATGTCCTGTGGGTCTCCGTGACGATAACGATGACATCATCTGAGATGCTGTGATTGGACAGTTTCTACTTCCGCCACCAGAAACAGGAAACGGCTGTGTGACCTTCCTGCACATGTCAAAATACGGTCGTTGCTGGTTCCAAATCGTCACCATGGCAGCTGTGACCCCTCCCCCCACCCCCAACGACATGGAAAAAAAACACTTGTAGCTCTGTGATTGGTCCAAGAGAGGGAGCCAGGGGAGAGAAGATAAGACATTTAGCTTCAAAGGGCCTCTTTTACCTACAACTACACCCCCCCACTACTGCACACACACACACACACACCCCTAAACACACACATACACACACCGCTACCCTTGATTAACCCCATTGGCTGCTGTGTGTGTGTGACGCTAACGTGGAGTGACAGCCGAGTCTTCGGGTCAGTCTCCGGGACGTTTCGAGACCCGGTCGGTCCTGGCTGCCCGCCAAACCGTCTCCTTCGTGGGGTGGCGATGGCGGCGACCCCGTCCCAACACCTCGAGTCGGACCCATGACCACACATCTCCACGTTGTAAAATTAACGAGGAGCCGATGGCGTCGACTCCCCCCGGACGAGTCCTCGTTGGTTTAGGTGAAAACTAGCAGATAAAGACTGCATTAGCACGCCCTTCCATGTGCAAGGCGTGCTAATGCTATTAGCTAATGCTATCAGTTTTATGACGGCAGCAAACGAAGTTCAGTTTGAGTTTTGAGTGGTTCAAGCTGAAGAAGAAGCGTGTTAAACTAGTTCAACTAAACCAGTTCAAATAAACTAGTTCAAATAATCTAGTCTCTTTTCCTTCAGATGTTTTTAACTAGTCTCCTTCAGGAATTTATAACTAGTCCTTGACATCTTAACTGATGATAATAAATTAGAATAATAAATTACTTTAACTGGTTATGAGAGAAGTTTATAAATGGATGAAAACTGCTCATGTTTTCATCTAAAATAATATAAAGACAAACTAATAACTAATCAGACTTGATCAATCGGTGTTGTGTTCAATGTCTCTCATGGTAGTGAATTAAATTTGCTATGATTTGTTCACATATTGTTAGTGTTTATTGTCAGTTCATTAATGTTGATCATAGAATGAATGTAAACCTGCTGGTGATGTAAACAGATGTTGTAAATACCTAAACTGACATTATATCACTTTATGAGGCTTCATTTAATATCTGAACTCATGAAATTCCGGAGAATTACAAAATTGTAAACAAATATTTGTTTGATTTTTTTCAATGTTAATAGTCTGTAAACAATAGACTGTAAACATGGAGATGAGAGGATGTGAGGAAGAGAGAAACCGATGAAGAGAGGCTGGATTAACATGTTTCTAACCCACTGAATGACAGAAATGGACGAGGTGCTCCTGAAGGCAACGCCACGTCAGCATAGACTAAATACACAGTAACAAAATTAATATTCAATAATCAATGTGCAATAGTCACTGTTCAGGAAGATTTATTCGTCCGCCGAGATGTAAATAAATAGTGATGCGTTCAAGTGTCGCAGTTTGACGTGGAAAATGTGTTCCTGGGTCAGTGAGAGAAAAATGATTCACATGAATCCACTCTTAAAAACACCAGTCCAGATTCCATCAATTAATTATTTATTAATTTTATGGATAAAATAAATACAACAAATATTTTAAAGAAAAATGATATTTAATTTTGAACATAATGGAAATATCATGAAATATGTATTTTCCTTGAAACTTGTAAAATAAGATGAATTCTCAATAAATTAACCACATTACGTTCTGTAACATCACAGATATTTCAAACGACGATAAAACCATTTTAAACCCTTTTAAATTGTGGGATTCAACTAATTTCTTTCCACCAAATTACTTACATTTTTTTTTTAAATTAATAATCTGTGCTCAACCAAACAAACAGAATCAGAACGCAAAATATAATTAAAGACCATTTATCTGTATCTGTTCTTTTCCTTCAATGATAAGTTTTATATTTCTATAACATCTTTATATTTCTATAATATATAAATATTTATGTATTTTATATTTCTACAATAATATTTTGTTTTTATATTTGTACCATACTATTTTTATATTACTACAATAATATTTCATTTAGTTCTATCTCTACAATATTTAATATTTCTATAACCTTTCATAATTTTACAATTGTTTATAGGTCTATAATATTTTTATATTTCTATAATAACCTTTTATATTTCTGTATTTTTATTATTTCTATCATTGCTATATTTCCGTAATAATTCTTTTATATTTCTATAATATTTTTTTGATATTTTTTATATTTCTCCATTAATAAACTATTTCACTTACTTTTCCTTCCTCTTGGGATTGTTTAAGCGTCATTTTACTTACAGTGGTGATGATTTCAGCTCTTCACTCACTTTTAAATCAAATAAATTTGTGAGGTGATGAGAGACGTGATGATCCTCCTCCTGAGTGAATCTGATGTGTTTAAGGACCTCCAGGACCTCCAGGACCTCCAGGACCTCCAGGACCTCCACCTTCCAGGATCATAACGTCCTACAAAACTTCAACTGAGGGCCGAAGAAGGAACACTTGTCCAAAAGCACACCTCAGACGTGTGTGTGTGTGTGTGTGTGTGTGTTAGTGTGTGTGTGTGTGTGTGTGTGTGTGTGTGTGTGTGTGTGTGTGTGTGTGTGTGTGTGTGTGTGTGTGTACCTTCCCCCCTTTTCCTCCTTTCTTTTTGTTCTTTCATTGTTTTAACCAAACAGCTTCCACCCGATGAGCTCAGCAGGAGCAGCCATCTTGTCACTGCAGCAAGGGTGTGTGTGTGTGTGTGTGTGTGTGTGTGTGTGTGTGTGTGTGTGTGTGTGTGTGTGTGTGTGTGTGTGTGTGTGTGTGTGGGTTTTTTTTGGGGGGGGTGCAGAAGCGTCGTCTTTTGTCAGTTGAGATTTGATTGGCAGTCCTTTGGTTTCCAGCGCTTCACTGGTCATTAACGACTGGAAACTCTGGCTCCAAGCCAAGTGTGTGTGTGTGTGTGTGTGCGTGTGTGCGTGTGTGTGTGTGTTGAAGATCTTGCCTTCAACCGTTTTCGTGGATTTCGTCCTGGTCTCCTAAGGATGATCCTCCACCACAGCTGATGTCATCGGATCAATAAACGTATTTGTTTGAAATCAGCTGAGATCAATAAAAAAAAATTTTACTGATAGAGATGCATCGGCCAATCAGGGTAAAAAATAAGAACTTTATTATCATGTTAACGGAAATATAACAAAAACACAAGAAAGTGATGTCATCATCGGAGAAATAACAGGAAGTGACATCATCATATTCATACTAACAGTTTCCTGATGTGTACTTCATGCATATTAATGAGCGTTTTGCGTGCACGCGTGCAGCAACGACGCGTTGATGGAGCTCTTCCTGCTCTCTGATTGTCATGGTTTCCAGATGTCTTACCATGAGTCGGCGCTCTTCTTCTGATGATGATGACTCATCAGTTACCGGGCGGACTCCGAGGGCATCGTTTGTGGTCGGTAACCAGAAACATCCGTCACGCTGTTCGCCAGATTACATCTCACATTCCGACGACAAACAAACAAACAAACAAACAAACAGTCGGATCCGGTTTTGGGGCTCCTGGGCTATCCTTTGACGTTTCAGGAAGTTTCCCGTGAAGACGGCGCTCAACTTTTCGTCCGTTCTTTCCCGGATCCCAGTTGATCAGTTGTTGCTTTTGTTTTGTTTTGTAACCGGATACGACGGTTCTTCAAAACGTGGCTGTAATTACACCCAACAAACAAACGTTCGGCGGTCATTTCAGGCCACGCGTGCATTAGGGTTGCGTTTGGCGGGAACGTTTTTTGTGTGTCGGTTGAAGATGTTTGAATACGTTTATTGGAAACAGCTGGTGGGATCCCGATCGGAAGACCGCAGTAAATCCCTGCAGGACAGATGGCGGCTTTAAAGCTGGAGCTGGAATAAAACCGCCAGCGCCGGAAAAACAGACGATGACAACGCCGACGTCGACAAACAAAGAGCGTTCCCAAAGTCTCCTGAAGAAACCGAACTGATGATTATCTTCACGACGCGGGTTAAACACGTGTCCGTCATGCTGCCGGTGCTCCACTAGGGGGCAATGATGAGGCTGAAGCGTTCGCTCGCGGGCCGCATGAGCGAACGCTGTTAGCAGCGAGATTTCGGCTTTTAATTTTCCGCAGATTAATTGAAATTCTGGAGGTGAAGACATTATTAAAGGAAAGGAACGAATGATGGGAGCACGTGTGACGTTCATGTGCGACGCGGTGTAATCAGCGCTGGTTTAATACGATAATAAGACGTCATGCTGTGCATCCGCTGGCATCTGATGACTTCCTGTCCGCACCTTCAGCCTCCTCCTCCTCGTCTTCGAGTCAGGTCACGTGGCCTCGACATGTGACAAACCGCTCTTGCTCGAATCAAAGGGAGGAAACGGTCGGTCGCACCGGCGGGCGACCCATCAGAACGTTAATGGCGGTCTGGTTCCGTCTGGAAAGTTCTCTTCCTAACAGACCATCAACACACAGCCAGAGGTGAAGTCACTCTTATGGAAATGAGGAAGACGAGTAGAAGCAGGACGGAGGCCAAACCACCTCAAGAGCATCAGCGGGGTGTGTGTCCTGATTCTGTACAGACGTGCATCATCATCATCATCATCATCATCATCATCATCATCAGTGAGAGAGGATCTCTTCCCATGCATAAAACTACAGTTTAAAAAGCGTTGACAGAATCTCGTCCTCATGACTTCATTCTCATTTCTGAGAATTTGGGGTTTTTTTGTGTTTGAAAGTCGAGTTTTTCCATCGAGAATTTCTCTCAAGTCGTTCCAGAATGAATTGTTATAAATCTGAGAAGAGATCTCAGATCTGAAGTCGGGAATTTTTATGTTGAGAAATGATCTTCCGTTATTTTAAGATCCGTTCTCATAATTTGTGGGATATTTTCTCATGGTTCTCAAATCTTCTGTCGTAGATTTGCGTCAAGTTTCGAAGTTTGTATCTTGATCCAGTTCTTGGAGCATCAGCTGTGCTCATGTGACCACAACCTGAACCCAAACCCAAACAGTGTCTGAGTGTCGGTTGACCCCTGACCCCTGACCCCTGACAACGCCCTGTGAACCAGTAGCTCGTCTGGTAACGGCTCACTGGTCCAGAGAACGACCAGTAGAGCGGCTCGACTAGGCGTGACCGCCGCCCCTCAACACTTGTTAAAGGACCGGCTCTTCTAGATGCTGTGTGAATAGATTGTCGGTATCGCCTCACACTGCCCCCTGCTGTTGTGGAGGATGAACGACTCAGACGTTTGTGAACGATTACAACCACGGTCCTGAATCCAGATCCAGAGATCTTCCAACACTCCCTGATGATACAGAACATTCAGAACTAATTTCCTCAGAACCTGAATTTCTGGAATTTCTCATCAATCTTTCCTTTGACATTCAGACGGAATATTTCCTGAACTTTTTAGGTAATAATTTTAAAAAAACATCTTAAAGTACCAGATGATCAATTAGTGTGTCTCCACCTCCTCTTCTAGCTTCTTGGTCTCCAATAAACTACATGGTTCCTGAACAGAGAACCCGTCTCCTCCTCTGGTCAGACCACAGATAGACCAGCAGGAGGAGGAGGAGGATGGGGGGAAAGGTCAAAGCTAGCAATGCTAATAAGCAACAACAGGTGGACAGAGAAAGTGAACCAGACAAAGAGAACAAGGGGAACCTGCAGCAGACGTGGAGCTGAAAGCCACGCTGAAGGAAACACTAAAGGTGAAGTGTTGGCGGGACTCCAGATGGACCATTAGTAAGGTTTAGTCCGGTCAGTGTCGCGTGACGAAGATCGCCTTCAAATCTCTGGCTTCCAGCTCACGTTTCAGTCGCTTTACGGTCCCGCCTTTAATGTCTGGTTTTGACGCTGCTCTTTTCCACTTCAGGGAACAAGAAGAAGAACCGAGACTGGGAGGACAAAGAATGCATGTGGGTAGGATCCGGGTCCCGAGTATTCAAACCATCACCTCACCGCTATCGGATGACCGAGTGGGTCTCGTGACGAGCAGCCGGCCCACCCACCGGGGCGTTTCACTGTGTGAACCCGGACTGTTTCACTGTGTGAACCCGGACTGTTTCACTGCGTGAACCTGGACTGTTTCACTGTGTGAACCTGGACTGTTTCACTGTGTGAACCCGGACTGTTTCACTGCGTGAACCTGGACTGTTTCACTGTGTGAACCTGGACTGTTTCACTGTGTGAACCCGAACTACTTCACCTCGTGAACCTGGACTGTGTAGAACCTTCTGGACGTGTGGTAAAACACAGATCCTTCATTAACATCAGATCCTGTTTCCATGTCAAAGGTTTAGGTCATGAATGAGGTGAAGCTGCAGTGCATCATGGGTAAACATCCTTTGGTCGTCAACGAGGAGAACTTCTTTAATTCACTGTTTCTTCTCCTGTCTTTCGCGAATAAACGTGATGAAGACGTTCCGTTGGAGGGTGACGGTGTTGACGTGAGGAGGGGGTGAGGGTGTGGGCGGGGTGATGAGGTGGGCGGAGCCAGACCCCCTCCCAGCTTCCTTAGAACAACAGTGCTGTTTGATGAGAGCAGCTCCAGCCTGACCCCGGATGAGAACCGCAGACCGGCGGGGATTATTGTCAAATCCTACGGCCTGTTTGCTTAACCTCCTCACCCGACCCCTGATGGGAGGTCAAGGTAGCCGTCCGGCGCTCCTCTTCCTCGTCTTCGTCTCCCGTCCTGCTGCTCTCCCGATCTGCTCCAATCCCCTCCAGCCTCCTCCTCCAGCTTCCCACGCCGCGTCGTTACCCCGATTACATCACACCTCATCAGGCACGCCAGGGATTTGTTGGTCGGGTTTCCCTCCTGCCAGATGTAGGAGGACTGTGTGTGTGTGTGTGTGTGTGTGTGTGTGTGTGTGTGTGTGTGTGTGTGTGTGTGTGTGTGTGTGTGTAGTCCTAATCACTGGTTTCTCCTGTCCCTGGTCCATGCTAAAAACTATAAATGCAGTCGAAGTTAGTTAAACCAAGTTTACAACACCAGAAGAGCAGCATGAAGACTAGTTAGTACCAGTAAAATGTCGCTCCAGGAATGTTTGAGGAAGAGGATGGTGACTCTTCATCGGATCGGTCGAGGGGCGTCGACATCTGTTTGTCTCTGCGTTCACGTTTGTTCAAACCAATGACGGACTGCAGCTCAACCAGAACCGGTTTGACACCGGATTGAGTGTTAAAACACAGAACCAAGAGGGTTAGGGGTTTCCAGCTGGGTCGGGACCACAGGGCCATTTGGACCCAGATTCAGAACCAAAACCAGGTTCACGTCACTGCTGTGTAAACAGTGTGAACACAAACACCTGTCGTCAGATCAGAAGTGGATCCTGGATCGGAGTCTCCTCACACCCAATCACAAGGTGATTCGTTTGGAGAAGAACAGGTGTGAGGAAGAGGAGCAAACAGGAAAGGGTTAATGAAGCAGATGAAGGCCAGGTGTGCAGAAGGCCACGCCCACTGACAGATTCACAGGTATGCTGGGAAAGACGGGAAGACAGGAGACACTTCAGTGACCTGAAACCTGTGACCGGATCAATGATCGTATGTTTACGTAACTGTCCAATCAGAATGGCTCCTCCAGGACTCCTCCCCCAAAAGAGGAAGACGTGAGGAAATGAGGAAGAGGTTCCGACACAGGTGTGTTCCGTGAAGGCAGGTGTGTTTAGACTGGATGGATGGATCTTCTTGTTAATTCCAAACACGGACATCGTTGAGTTCTTCCCGGCTAAACGGCGTCCGGGTGGAACTGCCTGTCTGCGGGTCGGATGTCTCTCCGTCGGACGTTTGTTTGTTTGTTTGTTTGTCGGTTTAAATCTCGTCTTCTCCCCCCTCCCCCGTCGGTTCGGTTCTCACACCCTTCCCTCCTTCTGTCGACTTGATTGACTCTCCGTCCGTCTGACTTGATGCCTTCTTCTCGTTTCTGTCTCCTTCCTCTTCCTGGTGTGTCCGTCCCGTGTGGACGTACGGATTTAATCCCGTCTCACTTCTGTCCTCAACTATTTTTCGTGTTTTATTTGTAAAAGTGTAAAACTTTTGTAAAAATTCCGTTAAATTTTTGGGGGATATTCGGAACTCAACAAACCCAAAGAGACGAGTCGAACGTCGATTTCTTTTCTCGATTTAAAAAAATGCCTCTTTGAACTCCTCTGAAAAGGGCCTTCAAACAGACTCCACCCACCTTGGACGGTCTGACCTTTGACCTTCCCGCTTGTAAAGCCGAAGATCTGAAGTTGTTCACGCTCAATTTAGGGGATAGTGACAGAACCGCGGATTAAACCCGAACAAAAACAACTAAGACCAAAGTTTGTCCTCCAATTATCCCGTTAAATCAGCCGAGTCGGCGGGCGGACTGAGGAAGTCTTTTCCTTCCTGTCGGCCATAATGGGGGGGCTGGTTGGGGGATGGGGAGGGGGGCGCGTCCGTGGATTCCTTGCGGACCAACCGTCTGTTGGAGGAAGTGGGTTAAAGATGTCTCGGCGGGACGTTTTTACATCTGGACGGGGATTTCGACGCGGAAATGAAAGCATGCATGAAACAGTCACAAGGTGGGGATAAAACGCCCTGGTCTCCATGGGGGGAGGGGAGGGAGGAGCTTTGAGGTTAGCAGGGGCGGAGTCAAGTGGGAAACTGGCACCTTGGCAACCCATTCACTACGAAAAGACAAAAAAAACATGGCGGCAGACTGAGGTAATTCTAATTGGAAGTGACGCGGCGCGCCAGTGATCCATGCAGACTATTAGTGTAGTCACGAAACGCCGCCGACGCCACTGAGCATGCTCAGTACGCCCGGGCTGCCCCCACATCGACATCGGCCGTTTGGCGAAGGGCAGGTCACGTCGCTAGGGTGCGCAGCCGTCTTACAGCTCGCTCTGGGTTGCCACGGTTCCGCACGCGATCTTCACCGGAGGGCGGGGGGAGCGCTAGCGCCGGGTCAAAGCTTTTCACTTTATTTTTTGTCGTGTTTTGTTTTCGTTTTTTTTTTAATATCCTGCTGTTTGCTTGAAACAAATGTTCATGTTTAGTTGCGATTTTTATGTCACCAAAGATTCGATTGTCCGAGCCAAGCGAGTCACGCCAAACGATTCACGACGTTTTTAACAGAAACCAAACCGATGTGTCGGAAACATTAGAACCCAAACCGACCGACGCAAAATGGCCTGGAAACGGGTTCGGAGCTCGTTCCAGTGACTTCATTCCAGTGAAATCAACAGGAACCAGTTGGTTGGACTGGCGTAGGCCGGGTGTGACCGTCAGAACAAAGTGACGTCTGGCATGTTGAAGATTAAAGCTTTATCGCTCAGGGTTCACTGGAAGCACCTGACCCTCCAAACGAGGAGATTAAAGGTCTGACCGACCCCATCGATGAGCAACGCCAACGTGGGGTGATGGGGCGTGGCCACGGACGGCGACTCGAGTCTCATGAAAGAATCCAGGTTTCTCCTGAGGAGGTCGTCCAATTTTTTAAATGGAAATTTTTTTTATATTATGTTTATATAATTTAAATAATTTATATATAAATTATTTAAATTTATATATATATATATGTGTGTGTGTGTGTGTGTATAAATTTATATAAATACATTTAAATACATTTTAAATCTAAACAATTGTGTATGCACACACACACACATATATATATACATATATATATAATTTAAAGTACACACGTCTTTGCCAGCTTCAATAATTTATGCTAAAATTCAGAAAGGAGGAACTTTTAAATTTCATAAAGTCCAACAAATAATCTTCAAGGCTTTCAAGACTAATTTTTCAAGGCTAACAGTGATTTTTTCAAGGCTTTGAAAATTATTTGCTGGTTTAATAATCACATATTTCCCAGAATTTGGACACGATTAAATTTTTAATTTGAATTATCCAGATAAATTAAGTCAAAAGATATTTATTATTTATTTATTAACCCAGTTTAGTTTAGGGTTTAGGTTAGGTTTAAAGTTTAGGTTAATGATGGTGTTGGGTTAGGGTTTGGGGTTCAAGGTTGGAGTTATGATGATAATGATGATGATGATGATGATGATGGTGGTGATGATGATGATGATGATGATGATGGTGGTGGTGATGATGATGATGATGATGATGATAGTGGTGATGATGATGATGATGATGGTGGTGGTGATGATGATGATGATGATGATGATGATGATAGTGGTGGTGATGATGATGGTGATGATGATGATGATGATGATGATCATCATCTTATGCAGGTGATTGGCTAGTTATAGGATGGGAGGGGTCACCTCTAGGGTCCTTTATCATTTTGACTGGAGCCGGGTCCAGTGTGTGTGTGTGTGTGTGTGTGTGTGTGTGTGTGTGTGTTTATTTGTGTGTTTCACATATTTAAATTTATTCAAATTGATTAAAAATCAAACAAACAGAATTTTACTTCACTTTATTTTGTTTTATTTATTTATTTTTTATTTTGTTGTTGACACAGAATCCAGTTTTTTTGGAGGTGAAACTACAGAATCTGTCTCGCGAATGAACACCTGGTGGAACATCCCATAATTAGTGAGGTTACCTGGAGACAGGTGAGTCACATGATTGGGTGAAGAGCGCAGCCGGAGAGGCGGAGCCTTCCTGAGGTCATGATGGGGAGGGTTGTTGTTGTTGTGCATCCTGTATTATTTACATCTCATAGCGTCATGGCAACGCATCATCTAGCGAGCAGCTGCCAGTCTGGACTGGTATGACATCACCGGCTCAGGCATTACATCACTCTTTCCCCTCCCCCTACCCTTTAGCCCCGCCCCTCTGTGAAACCAAAGCAGGCTTCTGACTGAAAGTAAATTCAGCCTCTTTGAAGCTGCAGACGGAGACGGAAAGACACCAGAAACAAACAAACAAACAAACAAACAAACAAACAAATGACAAACACAACAGACAAGTGAGGTATCCCCCCAACATACACTAAACCACTAAATGGCCCCCCAACAAGTGATCAGTTTCACTGACGTATCATCCTGTCATAGGACCCGCCTCTTGACACCACATGATTGGTTGATCCTGTGAGGCTCCTCCCACACCTGAATCATCAGCCGTTTAAAACTGAAAATCAACTGAAATCAGAGTTTCGTCTGTTTCTGGTAGAACGTCTGACTTCAACACCGCCGTGACGTCATCACTGGCTGCTAATGACATGAGAAGTGTTCAAATCAAAGGTACCGGAGGGGGCGGGGCTAAAACAACCTGTCAGGGCAAACTAAAATAAGGGGTGGAGCTAACGCCTCATTATTTACATTCCTTTTTAAAACTCAACAATAAATATGACCTAAAGTCAGATTTTACTCCATCACGTGACGTTTATGAACCACGTGATCACTGTTATTATTTATTTTATATTATTATTGCTTTGTGTTTGTCTGCATGAGAAAACAAGAAATTAACTTTGAAAGAGATTTCTCACATTTTAAATTATTTCCAAAACCTTAATTCAGGTAGAGCGCACGAAAACACACACACACACACACACACACACACACACACACACACACACACGTGGCCGCTCAGCCTCAACTCATGACGCTGATCGGCGCTGAGAATGCTGGGAAGGTGAGAGGAGGCCTGAAGAAACCTCCACTGTTAAAATCATTCAGATTAAACTGAAACACAAACATAAATAAAAACAAGACAGAAAACCAGCTGTAAATAAAAACTCCAGGCTCTCATGAATCGATTAATCATCCTGATCAATGCCGGTGTAAATAAACCGGGTCAGGATAAACCACCTGATCCATTCCGACTTTAAAAACCGTAAAACCTTTTTCTCATCGGGAAATAAGAGAAAAAATTTCATTTAATATTAGAAACCAAGTTTTGATCACGTGACCCACTTCTCAAGAATATCTCCACTGTTATCTGAACTGAAGGGATGGATTTGATTCAAAAACAAAAATTTCAGAAATTCTGAAAGAAATTTTTACTTTCCAAAAAAATTTAAAGAAAATGTCCAAAAACTTTAAAAAATATATTGATGAAAATTGCTGGGAGGGGGGGGGCGTAAAATCACGTTTCCTGATCTGGATCTACACTCTCCGGGATTTGTCCCGAGAAAATGAGCCAATAAA
Source organism: Antennarius striatus (assembly GCF_040054535.1). Lineage (NCBI taxonomy): Eukaryota > Metazoa > Chordata > Actinopteri > Lophiiformes > Antennariidae > Antennarius > Antennarius striatus. The sequence continues at coordinate 2,281,270 of NC_090786.1, read as the reverse complement.
GTTGTATTTGAATCTCTCATGCTCAGAAACGAACCCCTTCAGGATTAAAAAAAAAAAAAAAAAGGTTTATTACCAGAAATTTACACAACAACAAAAAAATAAAATAAAAGGCAATTTTCATCCACACTAAAGTTAGTCTTTCAATTCTTGACCGGAAACCCCGGAAGGCGTTCAAAGGCAGCAGAAGTGTGGGATATATATATATATATATATATATATATATATATATATATATATATATATATATATATATATATATATAAACAAAAAACAATACATTCTATCTAATCGTGTTCAAAACAGAAATCACATTTTGTATGATAAATAAAAACAAATAGCACTTTTATTGATAAATGTGATCGAACAGAGGCAGATGAAATAATATATTAATATTATACTCTGTCTATATTGCTTGTAGCTGCGATAAAATTCTGTTCAGTATTTTTTACATCGGTTGTTGTGGCTGCAACAAACAAACAGCACAAGGGTTAAAAATAAAATAAAATAAAAAAACAAAAACAACTTATAAAACTAAATGGAAACGACTTTCCAACATCGCTCAAATCAAACATGTTATAAACTTTTTCACTTCTACCTAAAATGTTAAAACCGGAACAATAATTTTAGATCTGTGTGTAAAAACTTGTGCAACAGAAACTGAGCTTCAGGTGGTTTTTTAATAAAGTTTCTCTGGAAAAGAAAAAGACTGCAAAGCAAAGCGGACATTACAGACGTCATACAGGTCAACGCTACAACAGAAGTGCAAAGAATGTACAAAAAAAAAAAATCAAATTTCATTTTTACAAACCCAAAAAGAAGAAACGTCAGAGACATTTTAGAGTAAAAAGGCTGATGTGCTGCGTGACGTCACACTGCAACCGGGAAACGAGTTATTTGATTTGTTTTTTCACCAAAATGTTTAAAAAAAAACAGATTTAACTAAAATTGCGTTAAAATAAGATTTTTTTTAACCACAGAGTCCAGTTTGATCAGAATCAACATGGATAAACATTAAAACGTGAAATTCTTTCCTGCAGTCGCTTATTTTATTTTTATCTTAACATTTAGTTTAGCTTCACTGATCAATATCACCTTTCGAAGAAACCAGAGACCTGATCGGGTGATCAATTTCACAAATCGTCACTCATCTGATCTGATTTCAGTGACTGCAGTCAGATGTTGTTGTTCTGTAAACAGGAAGTCATCAACAGGAAATATAAGAAATTATTCTTTTTTTTTTGCATTTTATGCTCATGTGAGTAAAACCTTTATGATCAATAACCTTTATGATCAATTAGAGTTTCAAGTTTGTCATATATGTAACAAAAAAAGGCTTTTACCAAATTATTTATTAAAAAAATCAATTTATACCCAAAAAAAATCAGGTTTTGCAGCGAGTTTAAATAAAGATATAGAAAAACTTAAAGTTCCAAATAAACCCGTGACGTGTTTCCGTTAAACGGTCAAATGTTGACGTCATTAATGAAGAGTCTGGATTCAAAGAGCTTCTCAAACACCTTGTTTGTTCGTGACGCCTGATCAATCAATCAATCAATCAATCAAACGATTGATTGGATAGAATTCAGGAATATTTACTTGTTTATCATTTATGTAGTTAAGACATAAATGATTTGTGTGTGTGTGTGTGTGTGTGTGTGTGTGTGTGTGTGTGTGTGTGTGTGTGTGTGTGTGTGTGTGTGACTGAGAGAGAAAACTGCTGTAAACTCATAAATTAATATATTTAATTTAATTCTCCGATAAATCTAGAGGCGGATTTAGAGAAATGATCGATTCTAATTGATCACGTGATTATTTCAACGGTTGATCACAAGAATAAAAACCGATGACCTGATGACGTCACGTCCACGCTGCTCTACTGACATCACGCGTCTCTGTTCGGTGACGTCATTCGCGTCAGGGTGACGCTTTTCCGGCGTCTCACAAAGGAGTCAGTGAACGCAACCACCTCCTGACCAGGTGAGCGGTGGTTACCATGGTGATTGAGTCACCTGGTGACGTCACTACCAAACGTAAACCCGGAGATCGTTTATTGATTTACCTCCAAATAAAAAAAGTCAGACAAATTTAAACAAACACACACACACACACACACACACACACACACACACACACACACACACACACACACACACACACACACACACACACACACACACACACACACACTCAAGTGGAGGGTTTGATTATAAATAACCGAAATACTGTTTTTCTGATTGTGGAGTTGCATAATTTCATTTTTTTTCCTAAAAACTGGACATTTTTTTAAAGAAAAAATATAATAATAATAATAATAATAATAATAATAATAATAATAATAATGTAATAAACTAACGGACTGGCTGTGTTTCGTGTTTTTAGGCCGGACCTGAGCGCAGATATGACTTTTTTAGGCTTTTTCTTCCTCCAAACCCTGATCGATTCTGATTTTTAAGGCTTCATTTATTTATTTATTTATTTATTTATTTTTCTCTCCCAACAAAAAGAGAGTAGAAATAAAGTTTGATTGTCTCACCGATTGTCTTGAATAAATAAAGAATTATTATTAACCCCTGTTTGTGACACAAATAAGAATTTAAATACAAATAAATACAAACATAAATTAAAAAAACGTGTCAAAAAGGAAGGATTGAAATCTTTGTACAGATATAAATAGTTCTGAAATAAAACCTGTTACCTTTGGCAAGTCTAGATTACAGTTGGACCCGCGGGTAACGAACCGATGTCCCTTTGAGCAGAAACCAGAAAAAGTTTCACTTCTTTCCTTTTTTTTCTTTCTTATCTTTTCTTTTTCTTCATATTTACCGGAATTCTTTCCCGGGAAGAACTCGACGTCTGTTGTGCGTCCTCGTCCCGGGACGTGACGGGTGTGTGTGTGTGTGTGTGTGTGTGTGTGTGTGTGTGTGTGTGTGTGTGTGTGTGTGTGTGTGTGTGTTTATGGAGAGGGGGTTGTTCAGTTTAGGAAGGCATTTGGAGTCACCCTCTTCTGGGTGAGGAAGCCTGCGGACACCCCCGGAGAGAAGGCCGGCAGGGAGCTGTTTCTGAGGGAGTCCGACAGGAGCGCCTGCGGGGACGCGCCGTATCCCGGCGGCGGTGGAGGGGGAGGCGGCGGTGGATGGGGTCCTCCTCCTCCAGGTGGACCCGGCGTCCCTGCAGCGGAGTGTTGCGACCCTGAGACAAAATACCCGGCGGTCTGACCCGAAAGCAGCCCGACGGGCGACGAGCTCATCCCGTAAGTGTTCGTTAAGCCCAGCGCGCCGGCGGAGCCTCCGAGGATGGAGCGCCCCAGGTCCCCGTTGCTCAGCTGCTCCACCCCGGGCAGGAGCGACCCGTATCCGGCCGCCTGGTTGAGGAATCCGGGTGAGGATCCGTTATAGTGCGGGTGATGATGGTGATGAAGGGAGAGGAAGGGGGAGATCTGCCAGTAGAGCGGGTTGTTCGCCCGCTCGTTAATCCCCAGGCCGAGCGGGGCGAAGCGCAGCCCGCGCTTCATCGCCAGCTTCCCCCGGGAGGTGGCGGAGCGCCGGCGGAGCTTCCCGGTCGTCCCCCCGATGAACACATCGTCGCTGCTGGGGTCCAGCATCCAGTAGTTGCCCTTCCCCGGGTCGTCGTAGTGCCGCGGGACCTTCACGAAGCACTTATTGAGGCTGAGGTTGTGTCGGATGGAGTTCTGCCAGCCCTGCTTGTGCTCCCGGTAGTAGGGGAAGTTCTTCATGATGAACTCGTAGATGCCGTTGAGCGTCAGCCGCTTCTCGGGGCTCTGCCGGATGGCCATCATGATCAGCGCGTTGTAGCTGAACGGGGGCTTGTCGTATTTCCCGTTTTTCGCGCCGTGATTGCCGTTCGCGCTCGGCTCCGATGCGGCCTGGGCGCCTCCTCCTCCTCCTCCATCCTCATCCTCCTCTTCCTCCTCTTTGCCCGACTTCTCCAAGCCAGGAGCAGCGGAATCCACCTCCGGAGTCTCCAGCGACTTCTCCGAGTCCGAACCCGGGGGAGGTGAGGGGCACCCGGGCATCGAGGAGACTGTCGCGGCGGTGGCGGAGGAGAAGGAGTCCGGTCGGTCGCACTTGGAGGGCAGCAGGAGGCTCTTAATGCTGAAGGAGGTGGACCGGTGGACGGTCGGCGGGTCCTTCACGTCCTCCATGCCCGGTGGAATAAATAATAACAAAAACAAACAACAACAACAACAACAACTCCAGGCGCGCGCGCCTCCTCCGTGATCCCGCTGGAAACGAAAGAGACCGAGGAGAGGAGAGGAGAGGAGAGGAGGAGAGACGCGTGGATGGAGGAGTGGAGAGAGAGAATAGAGGCAGACTGGGGGGTGGGAGTGGGGGTAGGAGTGGGAGTGGGAGTGGGGGGGGGGGTGAGTAATTAAGGAGGTTCCGACTGCATCACGGAGGGGGCGGAGCCTGTCCAACCTGTGGCCGCACCTCCGTGTCCTCTCACCTGTCGTCTCATCTCCTTTAATCCGCGTCTGTCTCCACGCGCTTCCTTCCCCAATTCGCTCGCGCTCCTTCCGTTTTTTTTTCCTGCGCACGTGCTAAAAACAGCCCGGGTGGAGCTGATGCGTAAAAATAAAAAAAAAAGTGCGCGTCCCGTGCGCTCCTGCGCGCAAAGGCGCGCGGCGGTCCGACACTAATGGCTTTTTGAAACCGGGGTGGGGGGTGGGGGGGTGTGGGGGGTGTGGGGGGGCTCGAGGCAGCGGGTCTGACGCTGGAACTGGAGTGCCCCCCGACGTCAGTGGTCAGTACTGCAGCGCCAACAAACAGTTGTTTACTCACTGATGACAACAACAACAACATGTTATTACTTATAACCTGTCATATAACACTACTGATAATCAAACATAACGGTAACGTGTTGTTAATGCTCAGCTCTCAGACTGATGTCAAGTTTATTCACAGCAGTAAACAAAGTAAACATTAATAAACAAAGACTATTTCAGGCTTAAGTACCGTTTCAGTGTTTACGGCTCGATGAGGTTCACTTCAGCTGGTAGTAAACAACAGTAAACAACTGTAAACAACAGTAAACAATAGTAAACAACAGTCAACAATAGTTAACAACAGTACATAACAGAAATAGTAAACAACAGTAAAAAATAGTAAACAATAGTAAACAACAGTAAACAATAGTAAACAACAGTTAACAATAGTAAACAACTGTAAACAACAGTAAACAATAGCAAACAACAGTAAACAATAGTAAACAACAGTACATAACAGTAAGAAATAGTAAACAACAGTAAACAATAGTAAACAACGGTAAACAATAGTAAACAACTGTAAACAATAGTAAACAACAGTAAACAATAATAAACAACTGTAAACAATAGTAAACAACAGTAAACAATATTACACAGCAGTAAGCAATAGTAAACAACAGTAAACAATAGTAAACAACAGTTAACAATAGTAAACAACTGTAAACAACAGTAAACAATAGCAAACAACAGTAAACAATAGTAAACAACAGTACATAACAGTAAGAAATAGTAAACAACAGTAAACAATAGTAAACAACTGTAAACAATAGTAAACAACAGTAAACAATAATAAACAACTGTAAACAATAGTAAACAACAGTAAACACTGGAGACGGTCTTCTTTTCCAGTTGTTTTAAACTAGTCTCTTCTTCAGATGTTTTTAAACTAGTCTCTTCTTCAGGTGTTTTAAACTAGTCTCTCCTTCTTGTTTTATTCGGGTGAACTCTTTGATGATCTTCCCATCATGCCTCTGGAGTCTGCGGGTCTAGACGATGATGGTTTGACAGAGGTCACACGGCGTTATGAACCAGTAGAGAATTCATCCACGTTTCCTGGAGGACTCTGATGGAACCTGACGTCTGTCTGCCGGTTTGACGGATCACCAATCAGGTTCTTCAAGCTTGAGCTGTCGTCCGACTCTCCGGTCACGTCCGCGGCCTCCGCGGCGGGTCTTCGATTGACCTCTGACCTCACATCTTCTGGTGTCACCGCCACCGTCATCATCTGGACATCTAGGATCTGAGACGGGCGTTTGAGGCAAGCCAAAGCGTGTAGATTTCCAGGTGCCGGTTCGGGTCGGTCACCTGGGTGAAGTCAGACAGACTGTGACAGATATGACAGCGTCATCTGCATAGAGGACCATCTCCCCCCAACGGCTCCGCTGGAAACTGTCTCCTGAAGACACCAGGACAGGAGACGGAAATTTACTTCCTGTCAGGGCGCGTTAGGAGTGGGGTGGTTCACCCTTTACCGGGGTAACTCCTCCGGAGAGACGAGCGTGGAGAGGAGGCGGGGCCTGAGTCGGCCATGTTGTTCCAGAAGGACGCCGAACAAAATCCTGACGCGTCTCCAGCAGATCCAGGTTCATCCAGAGTTTACAGCTATTAATAGCACCGGGGTGCACACATGTTGTCCCCACAACATGACACACACCAACGGGAGTCATACATGTCACCCCCCCCCCTTTGCAAGGCTTCTCACACACACCAGGAGGAGGGGGAGGAGGAAGAGGAGGAGGAGGAGGAGGAAGCAGCGACAGCAGCCGCGTTACCTCGGGCGGAGAAACAGTAAAAACGTCGGTTATGAATCAAAACATTTGGTTTGATTCATTCAGGGTGGGTGTTCTTCCTCCCAGCCCCCCCCCAGACTCCCCCCTCCTCCCCCCCGGTGTGTGTGAGGCGCTCACACACTGACCTAGTTTGGGGTGGTGTGACTGTGTGCTTGTTTGTAGACTGTTTCCACGTGTTTAAGCACCGAGTCCATGGTTGTTATCAGGACATCTGCCAGTATTAGTACTACAGAGTACACAAGTATTAGTACTACAGAGTACACAAGTATTAGTACTAGAGAGTACACAAGTATTAGTACTACAGAGTACACAAGTATTAGTACTACAGAGTACACAAGTATTAGTACTACGCAGAGTACACAAGTATTAGTACTACGCAGAGTACACAAGTATTAATACTACAGAGTACACAAGTATTAGTACTACAGAGTACACAAGTATTAGTACTACAGAGTACACAAGTATTAGTACTACAGAGTACACAAGTATTAGTACTACGCAGAGTACACAAGTATTAATACTACAGAGTACACAAGTATTAGTACTAGAGAGTACACAAGTATTAGTACTACAGAGTACACAAGTATTAGTACGACAGAGTACACAAGCAATAGTACTACAGAGTACACAAGTATTAGTACTACAGAGTACACAAGTATTAGTATTACAGAGTACACAAGTATTAGTACTACAGAGTACACAAGTATTAATACTACAGAGTACACAAGTATTAGTAATACACAGATTACACAAGTATTGGTAGTGCAGAGTACACAAGTCTTAGTACTACATGGAGTACACAAGTATTAGTACTACACACGCAAACACACGTGTCAAACTCAAGGCCCGGGGGCCAAATGTGGCCCCCCACATCATTTAATGTGGCCCACAAGAGCATCAAAGATCAGCGTCTAAAAATAAATAGGTCAAAGTATGCTTTGACCAAAAACAAAAACTACATTTCCCACAATGCAGTAATTCAGCCCATTTTAACTATGACAACCTTGTGGACCTTCTGGACCTTCTGGACCTTGTGGACCTTCTGGACCTTGTGGACCTTGTGAACCTTCTGGACCTTCTGGACCTTCTGGACCTTCTGGACCTTCTGGACCTTCTGGACCTTCTGGACCTTCTGGACCTTCTCTTTCCCCTGTATGGACACTAACTGGTTCTCTTTGACTCCAGCACTCTTGCCTGGTGTCGGTTCTGGTCCTCCTCTCCTGAACCTGATACAAAAGCTAGACCTGGATCAGCTGATCCCTACCGAACTGAAGCCCGTCAGAGGTCAAAGGTCGCCCGCTAACAGTTCCTTCACATCTTTAACCTGCACACTGGAGACAGTCCAGCTGAAGTGGACTGAACCATTTTGTGTTCTCTGACCTACAACGCTGTCACGACTCATATTTCACACCTCATGATCCGGTTAATGAGGTGGAACGGTTCCACCGCCGCCCCCCTCCCCTACCGCCGCACCCCCCCCACCCTCCTCCTCCTCATTCAGCTTCATCAAAAACACAACATAGAAACGCACCAAGAAAAACGTGCCATCGTAGTCACGTGACGCGATGTTCTCTGGGAACGTAGGGAACGTATTTCATTTTCCCAGTTATTGTTGTTGTTGATGTTTATTTTTTTTTTAGGTGTGGTTTCATTTCTTTGAAGCAGAGATCAGCTGCTACATTCTGTGTGATCACATGACCGGCACGTGTTCAATGATTAGCAGGTGTGTCCCTGCTGGGCCACCGTACAACAGCTTTATAACCAAAGTAGATTAATGGGCCAGTTTGGCCAAGTTCACCCAGGGTTCAAGTTAAAGTTCAGACACAGTTCAGAGCCCAGATGGGGGGGGGGTGGAGCCGCCCTGCTGGAGAATACAGAACCGCAACTACAGAACCCTAAATATAGATCTGTAGGATCTTCAGACAGAGTTCTAAACAGGAACAGGTGTGTTTATAACCAGGTGTGTCTACCTGTGGTCCCCAGTGGACCCATCAAGACCTCCATCTGACTGCACAGGAGCACAGTCAGCAATATTCAACCGAGGGGGAGGAGCAAGAGCAGGGGGAGGAGCAAGAGCGAGGGGGAGGAGCAAGAGCAAGGGGGAGGAGCAAGAGCGCGGGGGAGGAGCAAGAGCAGAGGGAGGAGCAGGTCTAGTGAGTTAGCAGATCCATCCAGGAAATGTTCTTGTTTCACGGAC
>NC_090786.1:2247500-2270000 GCF_040054535.1 Antennarius striatus | reverse complement strand
ACGCAACATTCTTAGAGCTGCTCTGCCATTGGCTATTACCTAGCATCCTGGCATCCCATTGGCTAAGAGGGACCTCTCTGTGGAGCTAGATAGGTGTCTATACAGCGTCCTCGTCATTCGGCCCTCGACCCATGAGGTGCTCTGATAGTTTAACGTAAATATATTAACTTTTAGAGTATTCACTATGGACCCCAAGAAAGTGACGGCGAAAAGAGGAAAAGAAAAGATGAAGAAAAGAGTTTTTTTGTCCGTACAAACAAAGCAAGAGATGATAGAAAAGCCTGAAAAAGGGATGCGTTTGGTTGATCTCACCAAAGAATATGGCCGTAATGCATCTACAATCACCACGTTATTAAAACAAAAGGAAGTTTAAGGAGTTTAAGGCGTCGTGTGGGTGGTTGGAGAAGTTCAGAAGGAGGACTGGAATTCACTCTGTTGTTCATGGGGGGGCAAGAGGGCATGAACCAAAGAGGGCAAAAAACAATGAGGACAGCAGTTAAAAGGTAAATGATCATCATTTTATTCTTTATTCTTTGTTTTTTACATTATGCAAAACTCTCATTTATTGTGTAATAATCTAATCGTAACATGTATTTGTTACATGTTTTGATGCATTTTTATGCTTTATAAAACAATTATGTCTGAATTTTTGTGGGCTTGTAACAGATTAGGGCATTTGAATGGAAAACGCGTCTCTACTTAGAAAATTTTCTACTTACAAAATGTCTTCCGGAACCAATTAATTTCGTAAGTAAAGGTACCGCTGTACATAGAAAAATTGACAATTTATGGATTTATTATTTAAGATAAGCAAATTGATACATATGTAGGTAGATTAATAGGTAGATAAAGATATCAAAGACTAGTCGGTCATCTCACAAGTTATGAATGTAATGGTTAATAACAGAACAATAGAAAATCCATGGAACTTTTTTTTTAACGGAGGATAACTGGAGCTCCCAGAGTAAACCTCCTACTTGTACCTTGTCATGTTTTTGGTGATGGGAGGAATCCCGTCGACATTAAGAGACAAAGGGGCGGAGTCTAAACGACCCCAGACGTGGCGGAGACATAGACCCGGTTCAGGCGGGCATGTGGCTCTTGATGAACTTGTGGGCGTAGAAGGTGTTCTTCATCAGGTTGGGGATGTAGAGCTTCTTGCTCATCTCAAACAGCTTGATGTCGCTCTCCAGGTTGGTCATGGCTTCGTTGAATTTCTCCCTGAAGACCAGTTTGGTCTTCCCTCCTAAGCACGGGATCTTCTTGGCCTCAGCATGCAGCTTCTTGCACTCTTTATTCAGTTGTCGTAGAATCTCTTCCTGTCTGTCCTTTGGCAGGTACTGGTCTTCCTTCACTTGCTTCTCTTTCTCCTGATGCTGCTCCGTCTTGAGTTTCTGAAGGTACTGAGGGACTTCTCCATAACCGCCCTTCTTCCTGTAATCAGGATCTGTAACTTCAGACGTCCTCTTTGACACACACACCTGATGTCGGTTGTCTTTCACAAAGTTTTTCTCCTTGTGGATGATTAAAGGTGCGAGCTCATTCTGTCTGGGAACGGGTGGTTTCTTGGGGAGGGAACTCCGAGGGGCGGCCGGAGTCGGACCCGTTGAGAGCGCCTTGGAATCTCTCGAGTGTTTCCTCAGGTATTTGCTTGGCGACGGCTTGTCCACCGTCAGCGGTCCCATCGTCTTCCACTCCATCTTGGTTGGCTTGTCAAGTGAGCGCTGGACCAGTCGCACTCTGGTATGTTGGGGGCGTTTGGGGTTGGACTCATCGCTGTCCTGTTGAAATGAGCTTCTTCCTCTTGATGGGGGAATTCGTGTTTCCCAAATTCGGTTACGTTTGTTGGCCAGATTCCAGTCCTTCATTAATTTGAGAATAGCCGCGTGATCTGCACCTGTGTCGTCGGTGGAGTTGGAATCACCGTACGTCCGATCAGAAGGCTTTATCTTGAGCCTGAAGCGATGCCCGGCTTTTTCTGGGTTCCCTTCTACTTCGGGTACTGAAGCCATTGGTACAATCGGAATATTATGACTCAGAGAATGTGCACTAATATATTCAATGACTTGCCAACATGAAGATCATCCTTTGATGTCGAATGACTTTGGACTTTTTTTTAACTTTTCTTTGAACTTTTTGTTGATTTGGACCGTCTTCAGCTTTGACGTCTTTTTCAATATAGACTCATGAATCTATAATCTGTATTCTAGATTGGATTGTGATTACAGTAATCCCTCAATACCTGCAGTTAATGCGTTTCAGGACCACCTGTGAAAAACGAAATTCCGCAATATAGCGACAAACTATTTTATTTCTGGTAATTTAAACGTTTATGAACCCTCCCCATACTGATATTAAACCGCCTTATATCTGTATTACTTTACCCCACACTTTGATAGACTGTTTAAAACCCTTCTGTATTTAAGAAAAGTGTTTCTTTATTTGGTTTATGTGAACACAAAAATCTGATCTGCTTAAACCAGATTCAATCTGGATGCGTTTACACTGACAGTCCGCATTCATAACTCAGATCTGCTGATCAACAACAGAGCGGGGGTGAGGAACACAGAGACCTGAACCCCACTGAGAAATCACAGTAGTCAAACCCTTAATCTACTCTCCTTTGATCATCCAACATGGCGAGTGATGGGCACCATCTGTGGGGCTCCAACGACCCTACAGGGTTATGGGATAGGCTAGGCTAGGCTAGGCTACACTGCACAAACGGGGTATAGTTTACTTTCCTTTGTTTACTCTCCTTGTGCTTTGATCTATGGTCTTTGTTATGGTCGTGCTGTCAGTTAGTTTGATCTACTCTCAGTGGACAATAGTAGTCAAACCCTTAGTGGTCAAACCCTTGATCTACTCTCAAGACTACTATAATTTCTCAGTGGGGTTCAGGTCTCTGCGCTCCTCACCGCCGCCATCTGCTGGTGATCAGCAGATCAGAGCTGCAGTTGAGTTATGAATGTGGACTATCAGTGTAAACGCATCCAGAGTCAATCTGGTTTAAGCAGATCAGATTTTTGTGTTCACACAAACCAAATCACATCAAACTGTAATGCATGTTGTACATGATGCCTGTGAGTCCGGGTGGAGTTCTGGACTGGGGCAGAATTCTGGAGTGGGGCGGAGTTCTAGAGTGGGGCGGAGTTCTGGATTGGGGCGGATTATGGAGTGGGTGGAGTTCGGGACCGGGAGGAGTTCTGGACTGGGCGGAGTTCTGCGACTGGGCGGAGTTCTGGACGCGGGCTTGAACAGAGATGTGAATAGAGTTGGATTTACGGCCTCTTATCTCCTTGTGTTTGTTTTGACACTCCTGCAGATTACAGCTCTGTTCCCGTGTGTGTGTGTGTGTGTGTGTGTGTGTGTGTGTGTGTGTGTGTGTGTGTGTGTGTGTGTGTGTGTGTGTGTGTGTGTGTGAGGGGGTGTTTGCCCTAATTGTTGAATGTTGTGTGTGGAGATTAAAGTGTGTTCTGAGGCATTAGAGACGGCTCTGATCCGTGTCCGTCGACGGTCTGTCCATGAAACCCGTCCTCACCTCACATGCTAACACACGCTAACTGTTCCTGTACTTCACGTGTGTGTGAACATGAACTTGAGGAACACACACACACACACACACATACACACACACACACTGGTCTGAGCTCTGAACCCAAACCCACGCTGACCCCAGGAACAGATGTTCTAGCCATCCAGGAGGTCGATGCTGAGGCAGCATTGTTTTCAGGTGGTTGTGATTGGATGGATTTTAGGTCATGTGACCCATGCACTGAAGCATAACCACTGACTGCCAGTCCCGTGAAGTTTGACTGACCCCTACTGGACACCACTATGAACTGCTCCACCAATGGGAGTCCGAGGAGGTCATGTGGTCATACAGTCTCCGCAAATCAGACGACGGCATGACATTTAAAAGCCACAAAGAGGCGGATTCAAACCCACAACCTCTGATATTCTAAGCTCCTCATCGACGCTAACCAGCTCACTCATGCTACATGCTAAATGAGGCTCTAGAATGGAATTATTCTACACCTGATATATATTGTCAGATTGTAGTTTTAATGGACTACAAATACCATTAACCCTGTGATGTGAGCTGGTGGAGACATGACCATGTAGAGTAAACAGACTGACTCTTCTTCAGCTTCCTCTTCAGGGCTGGTGGTGGGTTTCGGGTGAGGATGTGTGACCCGGCGGGACCCGGTCTGGTCTCCGTGGACTTCGAGGTCTTCGGTTATGTTCAGGGTTCGTATGTTTTAATGTTTCTCTCCACGAGCCATAACTGTGAAACGATCCAGCTGCTTTTTTTGGAAGCAGCTCTGCTGCTCTGGTTTCCTGCCGCCTCAGGCTGTAAACAAGGGATTTATATGGGAAAGAAACAATAAAACCTGCTAGAAATGAAAAATTTTAAAAAACCTCTGTGGTAAAAATAACATAGAAAAAAAAGTTAAATGAGTTGTTCTGATTGGTTTTTGCTTGTTTCTGAACTCGTTCCTCTCTTTTTTTGAATCTTTTACAGGAGTGTGTTTCAGAATGGTGAGTTCCTCTGTTGGTCCCTGAAGGTAATGTTTCCACCGTTTCAGGTCCATCCAACAAAAGAGTTGAAATTTACGACACCCAGGTGTTCCACCAACGAGTTCCCTTGGGGAACTTTCAGTCATGGTCTACTCCACGTCTCACTACCTTCTTGTTTCACCTGTGTCACAGTATCACCTGTGTCTCATTGTCTCATTATCTCCTCGTTGTCTTCATTTGATTTGTTTCTTGGGTTTCTTCATCTCAGGATTTGTTACTCCTGAGTTTTGGAAATATCTCATGAGACGTCTCTGAACTTTCAGTTTTGTACGTTCACGTTCCATAAGTCAAGAACCCAGTCGTGGTTTTCTACTGTTCTTTTATCTCACGTGAAATAATCTCCAGCGTTCATTCTGAAGACCTTCTGTCCTGCTTCTCTGCAGTACACGGAGGAACAGGGCCTCCGTCTGGGGCTGGTGGGCTGGGTGAAGAACACCCCCAGTGGGACGGTGGTGGGACAGGTCCAGGGTCCTGCTGCCCAGGTGGAGGAGATGTGAGTGGGTTTCACGTTGTTCTCATGATGTCATGTTGCAGTCACGACGTTCCATGTTGGTCTACTGGGTGTGGGCCGTCTTCGTACCTCAGCTGTAGGTTCTATTCTCACCTCAGTTGTGCTTTGGACTTCTTTGCCTCCAGCAATGATGATTTGATTCATTAGCCGACCTTCGCCAAAGCTGTTCAAATCAATCCACTGGACTTTAATAAAATAAAATATCATTAAATATCATAATAAAATAAAATATCATTAAATATCATAATAAAATAAAATATCATTAAAATAATGGGTGATGAGTCGACTATCAGAATAATCCAGGCAGCCCAAACATCCATCTCCCTCCGTCTGTGTTCAATCCTGCCACTAGATGGCGCCTCCTGCCTTCTTCACCAGGAAGGCCTCCTCCTCTCCCGTCCAATCGCTGACCAGGATGACCTGATCAGATATGGCCTCATGAACCCCTCCCTGACACCTCTGTCCGCTCTGGTATTGGAAATAACCAATAATAAGTCATGCAGCCGCTCTGCCTGCGTTGACGTCCTGTTTTCCCGCTGGGAGTGATGTCATCAGGGCGGGGACGCCTCATAAACATGACATCACTGCCTCTAGGAATGTGTGTTGTCTCACACACACACACACATAGAGGTCCTGGTGTTTGTTTTCGCGTCGGTGCGGCCCCAGGCGGGTGGAGTTCGCTGAACCGGGGCAGCTGGAATCAGCTGACGGCCGGAAACAATAAGAGGATTAAAACCAAAGCAGCTGATGATGTTTCTGTTGGAACGGCGGGACGCGAACCAAAGTCCTCATCGGCAAACATCACCGTTTGAGTTCTAGTCGCCATGGAAACACATTCTGGCTCAGAAGTCTCGTTAGATTTTGATTCTTTTCGTGTCTTTCCAACAAACGCTTCCCAACCCTCTTCTCCTTTGGTAATGCTAATTTTGAAGCTAATTTCCAGCCTAGCCGTCAATGCTACAACGGCTAGCGTGACACGAGACGCGATTATTTCCCCGATAGCTGGAAGTTTGTGCGCTAACGACCTCCTTCCTGTCCACTCACTTTCACCGCAGCCTCACTTCCTGCTGGGCGTGGGAAACAGGAAGTGGCGGTTCCTTTGGGGAAAGGAAACAGGAAAGAGAGGGAACACGTAATTGGAGAGAGGGAAGATGAACACATTCCCGCAGAACAACTTAAAAATAATTTAAGACACAACAGAAAAAAAAAAAGATTTAAGGAATTTAATGTAGAGAAAGATGTGGAAAAAAAAAAAACAGATTAAGATTAACCTGGTTAAAAATCTGGATTAACAATCATCAGTACTTCTTCTGGTGGACAGAAATAAAGAGACACCACGAGGGGACAAATGCTTTTATTCTGTAGGGGTGTTTTAACGTGACGTCAACCAATCAGGGTTCGTGTGTGTGTGTGTGTGTGTGTGTGTGTGTGTGTGTGTGTGTGTGTGTGTGTGTGTGTGTGTGTGTGTGTGTGTGTGTGTGTGAGAGAGAGCCATATTACAGCCGTCCAGCTGCTGTACAGTTGTTTGTAGGTCACTGAGAGAAGTTTGTCTGCCAAACGACAAAAAAGTAGGACAGTCTCTCTCTCTCTGAATGGAATCGTCTAAAATCTCCTCTAATCTGACGCACAGCAGGAAAAGTCTCATGAAACACTCAGCATGTAGCTGCAAGGGTGTGTGTGTGTGTGTGTGTGTGTGTGTGTGTGTGTGTACTCTACACACCTCATGTAACTTTACATTATATTGTTATATAACTTAAGAAAGCAGAAAGATGTCAGGTAAAGAGAAAAATTATTACGAAACAGCGGCTAAGCTAAAAGCTAAGCTAAATGCTAAGCAAAATGCTAATATATTTCTAATCCATGTGTGAGGTGGGTCGGTTTCTGCTGTCTGACCTCTGCTGTTTGACCTCTGTCTGCTAACCCTGTCAGTCGACATGCTGATGCATTGTGGGTACCCCCCCTCCTCCCCCCGTCTGTGTCGCCCCACAGGAAGTTGTGGTTGAGCAAAGAAGGAAGTCCGTCCAGCCGCATCACCAGAGCCTCCTTCTCCAACCAGAGGACCATCGACCGGGTGGAGCTGTCCGGCTTCAGGACTCGCTTCTGAGCCACGAGTCAAGTGGTTTGTGATGTATAAGATATAATAAATAAGAATTTATTCTCTATGCCCCGCCCCCAGTTCTATCGTCCAATCACACGGATGAAAGATGAGTGTTGTTGATGATGATGATGGTGAAGATGATGATGATGGATCATTGATCTACGTAAATCTTCATCTCTTTCACCAACGATGAAACTGTCGTTTTCCCAGCCAGCTTGTTGCCCAAAAATGCCCCCCCAGAGAGCCCACCCACTCACTCTCTGTGTCTCGACCTCCTCTTCCTCCGCCTCTTCCTCTCCCGGCAACCGGCTTGGCATCCCGAGCCGGTCACCATGGAAACACCAGTGCTTGTGAAAGCATTTGCGAAAGAGCTCTAGAAACAAAAGTTGGTCTGCTCTCCGCCATCCCATCCGTCATCCCGGAGCATCGGCGCCGCCCACACACCTGTTCCCCACTCACACCTGAGTGGGCGCTGATGGCCACCGGTTGCTAGGCAACGTGTTCAAGCTGAGCTGCTGAAGAAACGACGGCCCGCTCTACAGTTGGAATCCATTCCCATGAGCATGTCGGAAATAGAACAACCGCAACCAATGAGACGACGGTCAGGGGCCACCAGCAGGGGGCGCCGCGCCCGAACAAAGGGCCACTCGGGGTCAGGGCGTTGTGTACACAGGAAGTCATCAACGTACAAATACAAGTGGCTCTGTGAGGTTGTTTGTAAGTTGAATCGTTTGTAAGTTGACTCGTTTGTAAGTTGAATTGTTCAAAAGTTTAATTATGAGTTTCTATTATTAAATTTTAATTTATAATCACTATTTAAAGTAATTTAAATGTCATTTCTACTGCAAATACCCTCAGACTGACCAGAAAAAAATTGCGGGACATTAAAACAACACAGAATAAATAAAATACAAGAGCAGGTCGTTTAGAGTTCAGTGCTGCCCCCCATGGAGGTTGTGGCAGAAAGAGAAACTGCAGGACGATAGTCGGATATGGTGAAGTGCGTTTGTTCGTATCTAGGAATGTTCATATGTTGAGGACTACATGTAATTCACATGTTTGTTAGCTGGGGTGCTAACTAGCCACATCGCGTGTAGTTTGTGGGGGTGCCTCGTGATGTCATCAGTTCTATCTGGTCAGTGTAATAACAAGCGATTCCAGGCAGCCCTGCTCTCATGCAGCTGTTGCATGATGGGAATTACCTTCCTGACCTCTGACCTTCTCGCCCTCCTCTTCTTCAGTGCAAACAGCTCTTTGTGGTGTCTGGTGTCTCGGTGATAATCCTCTGTGTGCAGCGACCGGCCACAGAGACACGGTGTTGACTCACCGGCGCTGGGATGTCCTTCAGGCCCAGAACACACCGTCCTGTCTGTGGACCCGACGACGTGATGTCACATCCTGTCCTGTGACAGGAAGTGAAACCTGGTTCTGGACCATTCGAGGGTGGAAAAAATGACGTTTGACCCAATAGGACCAGGAGGAGGAGTCACACCCATCGCCATGACTCACTGAGCTCCGCCCTCAACTCTGATTGGCTCTCTACTCCCTCCTCACCTGGCCTTAGCGCTAAATGCTAGGCTATGCATCTGCAAATACTCCCGCCCCCTACAGACTCCTCCCTCCTCCCGCTGACTCCTCCCCCTACAGATTCCTCCCTCCTCCTACAGACTCCTCCCTCTTATTATAGACTCCTCCCTCCTCCTACAGACTCCTCCCTCTTATTATAGACTCCTCCCTCCTCCTACAGACTCCTCCCTCCTCCTACAGACTCCTCCCTCCTCCTACAGACTCCTCCCTCTTATGATAGACTCCTCCCTCCCCCTACAGACTCCTCCCTCCTCTGCAGGCTATGATGACTCAGATTTATCCACCAGAGCAGCAGGTTTTTACAGATTTGCCGGGGTTTCGTACTTGTCTGTCTCCTGGATGAGGGGGGGTGACAGGCAGAAATCCTAGCGGGGTAAACTTCTACCCTCCCCGGACAGAAGGGGCTGATGGGAAATGTCTGAAAACAGCTCATTCTCTTCTTCTGACTCTTATCACTCCTCGGCTCAGGAGTCTCTGCTTGGCATCATCCAGCCTCTGCAGACTCCAGACCTCCTCCCTCTCCTCCCACCTCCTCCCCCACCCTCCTGTTGTCTGAATCTCCGCCTCTCACTCAGATTTAAAAAGAAGGAGCGCTTGGTGTGACTCCAGCACCGCCCGGACGGGTGGAGACGGTCACCGCCAGACTGAACCTGAAAACGCTTTGTCACTTACATTGTTATTCAAACCGCGTTATTGCGAGAATTTGTATTTATCACCCTTTAGGCTTTCCGTAGGCGTCAATAAAAATAAATGCGTGACGATAGAAACAAAGACAAAACAATAAAAATAATCAATTTAATTCCAATTTTATTTATATTAAAAATTAAATTTAATTAAAATTAAATGTCTTCTTTGTTTTTACATAAAACGCGTTTTAAATTAATCGCACACCTGGTATCTTTGATTTTGTGCCAGATGATGATGATGACGTAGGGTGGTGGGGGGGGGATCGTGACCACTTCCGGTGACTGCGGGGGTTTTTAGGTTCGTCACGTGACTTGGATGCGGCGCTTTTATCTTTATCCCGCCGCTGATAATCAGTTAAATCAATCCGACCTCAGCGGAATCCGGGAGGAGCGCGTCTAGAGCCGCCCCCCCCGGTGCCACCCCGGTGCGTCAAACCGAGCGCACCGCACGCTGCAGTCCGGGCTGTGCTGAAGAGGAGGGAGGACCGCGGGTGGGGGGAGGAAGAGGAGGAGGATGAGGTGGATTTGAGGACTCTGCTCCGGCGTTGTTTGTGCACCGAGACCCGCAAAGTCCGTCTCTCCGGAACCGGGCCCAGCGCGCTCTGCCATCGGCCTCCAGGTGAGTCCGGAACCGGGCGGCGGTTCGACCGCAACGCGGAGCCGTTAGATCAGCGCGCTTCTGGGGGGGGAGGGAGAAGGGAAAGGGGGGGGAGGCATCCACATCCACATCCACAATCCACATCCACGACGGCTGCGGCGCGTCCGGTCACCCTGACCCCCCCCCCCTACACACACACCCCTCCTCCATACCGGAGGGGCCCCGGCGGTGCGCCATCATCGTGTAGCCGGGGCAGCGCGCGTCCTCCCCGGCCGCCCCGCGCTGCCCTTCCCGCCCGGGCGGTGGAACTCGCGTGGATCGTCCTCCACGCAACTCCTCTTCATCATCACGATGAGGATGAAGATGGTGGTGCAGATCTAGAAACTACCCCCGGACTAACCGCCCCAACGCCTCCACCCACGACCCCCCCACCCCACCCTCCACTGGGACTTTCTGCTGCATTTTGTAGCTGGAATTAAAAATATTGTTTCGGGTTTTTTTTTATTTTTTACTTTTTTTAGTTTTGGGTCCAGTTTTGTTTTTTTTTCGGGTGTTTTGGGTTTTTTTTGCCCTTTTTTTTTTTTTTTTTTTTTTTGCGCAGACCCTCTTTCAAATCCTGTGGAGCAAATTATGTAATCAGATCCAGGCTGGACTGCTGCCCCCCCCCCGTCCCTTTTCTCTGTTTTCACTCCACCCTCCTCTTCCTCACCTCCACCCCCCCCCCCATTCATGACTGATATGAAGCAGCTGTGAAGCAACTTGTTGCAGCTGGTTAATGTTGGGGGGGTGGTGGTGGGGGTGGTGGTGGGGGGGCCACAAATAAACAAACGATCATAGAGTAAATAAAAATAAACAATGGATGCACCTTTAAAGGGTTAAAGTTCAGTTAAAACCGTTTTGACAGTTGCTTTCACGTTTGAACCAATCAGCCTCAAGCTTTTGATGTAGCTTAGCATTAGCTTCCTGCTATCGTGTGTCACGCTAATAATTTTATTGTTTTTTTGCAGATTATAAAGGGATGAAATGTTTTTTTTAACAGGTTTTAATTATCAAATGAGCCGTGTTTGGTTCTACCAGTAACAATTTGAGGTCGTGTCATGATGGGCGGAGCTTCGGCTCGTCCTCCCTGTCTCCACCAATCGGGACGTCGCACGGAAATCGCATGGAAAAAATAAGATTTAATCCAACTAGATTATTTTAATCAGATTCACGTTGATTCATTCTTTTAACAAATATTTACCTCAATGAGTTAACAATTTATGACTAGCCGCTAACCGTAACTTGCTGCTAACTAACTAGCCGCCACGCTAACACCTTAAAATCTTCCAGTTATGGATCACGTGTGATTCTACGTCACAGCTGCTTCCTGCTTTCGTGCCTGCGTTCATTCGGTACATGTTCAATAATATTGATTGGGAACCGATCAGTAACCGATCGGCTGTCCGTCGACCAATGGGAGCGGCTCTGCTCGGACGTTCTCACACGCGGTTCTCCTGCTGTCACGTCTTAGAACCCAGATGGTCTGTAAACAGAACCAGGAATAGATGAGATCAGCAAACAGAGGGGTTTGTGGGAAATGCGGTTCTAGCTAAACATGACTGATGTGCTTGTTGCCGGGGCAACGGCATCTTCAGGCGTCGTTGTTTATTGTGTCTATGATCATAATTAAAAGGGGATCACATCAAAGACCGCGACAGACGGAGGGGCGGAGTCACAGACGGCTGTGATGTCATGGGACGAGTCATGTGACCTTTGACGTCACACCAGCGGGAAGTTGAATTTGTGGCTCTAGGCGTTCGTCGTGATGAAGCGACGCCGGCGTCATCGTGCGGGTTCCAGCCCCAGTGATGTCACATGACCTCCTCCAGCCATTGGTGGACGTGGTTGGCTGTGTTTGGGGCGCCGCCCATGAAGTTTAGTGTTATCATTGTAACATCGCATCAACGCCAGCGTGTACCTGACACGCCCACTAGAGGACACGCCTGTGTGGGCGGAGTCTTAATGATATCTGCGTGTCCAACATGTGTTTATGTTGTGATTGGCTGATGGAGGAGAGCCCTGATTGGCTGATGGAGGGCTCTGATTGACTAATGGAGGGCTCTGATTGGCTGATGGAGTCGGTACCAGAACCCTTAATTGATCCGACGAAGATGATGCTCGTCTTCATCAGTCTTCTCTATATTTAGACGATGGCTCCTCCCTCGCTCCGCCCCCTCCACCCCCTGTTCCACTTCCTGTCTGCTGGACCCCTTCCAGAACATTCCTCCCTCGCTCCTCTTCCCTCCGTCCAGCGAGAGCAGCTGGGATGTTTCACTCCTCTCCACCTTCCTCTCTCCTCCTCTTCCTCCTCCTCCTCCTCCTCCTCATCCCTCTCTCCTTGGTGAAGTTTTCTCTTCCTCATCCAAACTCCTTCACCTTCATGATGGAGGGATGAGGTCAGTTCAGGAGGAGAGGAGGAGGAGGAGAGGAAGAGGAGGAGAGGTGGACGAAGGGATGATGAAGGTCACCGGTTAGAGAGGAAGAGGAGAAAAGGGACGAGTGATGATGGCCTCGATTCTGAAAATACAGTTCCAGTTAAAGGGCCGGCGCTCCTCTTCCTCGCTAGTTAAAGGGCCGGCGCTCCTCTTCCTCGCCAGAAGCACGTTTACTGTTAAATTTATTGTCTCCACATTCCTGACGCTGCGGCGTCGCCGCCGGTCCAGATGTGTTGAGGGACACGCCCACCTCCAGTGGCGTGTTGCTATGGTTACACCGCCTCAAACGATGGGGGCGGAGCCACCTGAGGTCGCTGGTTCAAAACCCCAACAGCTGGACCCGCATCATGAGAACCACGAACACGCTAACTGTTCTGCTTCTCGCCAGAGCGAACAGCTCCACAGGCCGTCACCACCACACGACAGCTGCTCGTTGCTACCTGTGGCTAACTGCTGCTAGCCGCTAACTAACGGCGACTAGGGTTGATCACGTCTAGCGTGTTCGCTAGCTGTCGTCCGTGTGATGAAGAGGACGATTCCTTCATCTGCCGTCGCCATGACAACAAAGAGGCTTACATCATTGACCTCCACCCGTCCGGTTTTGGAGGGCGGGGGGGGCGTAACACGACCCCTTATGACATCACCGACAATATGTGTGTGTTTTGAGCAGAGGCTGCTGGGAAACGATTTGCTTTAAAATCATCTTTAGGATGGTTCCATCAGGATCAGCCAATCGTAGGCCTTCTGGATGTCAGCTGATGTGACTCACGCCCCCTCCCCCTCAACTCATTTTATTGAGGGGCCCCTGAACCTGAATAAATAATCCGGGTTTGTTGTTATTAGCAAGGACACATGCTACAATGCTAAAGTTAGCTTGTTTGAATCGGTTGCAACATATTTAAAACGTAAGATACCACTTCCTGTGTACAGAGGCTAACTTCCTTAGCATTAGCATTGGTTTCACTTCATGCCGACTGACTGAATTTCATGCTAGTTAGCCTCCAGCTGTGTGTCGCAGTGAGTGTGTGAAAGGAGGGGGAGTACGCTCCCATCCAGAGTAATCAGATTACAGATTACGAGTCGGGAGTCAAATGGTGAGGAGCCAATCACAGTCTTCTAAACTTCCAGCTGCCCCGCCCCCCGCCCCCCTTTCCCACTTTCCTGCCATTATAAAACCACAGCCCAGAATCTCCTCCCTGCTGTTCTCAAACAAACAACCCCCCCACCACACACACACACACACACACACACACACACACACACACACACGCTCCATTGGGTGCAGCTCAGAGGAAGGAGGCGGGGTTTAACACGGGGGTGAAGAGGAAACCGGACAGAAAACAGACTGAGCTGGACCTCAGACCCCTTCAGAAACCAGTCCTGGACTTGCTGACCCTGAACACACCAGAGACTGACGACTCGCTCCGGTGGGGGGGGGGGGGGGGGTTAGTCGCGTCTGATTGGACGAGGAGAGCAGAGGTCGTCAATCTGAAAGGTCCCCAGACCATGAGCTCGTTGTCCGGGTCCAGATCCAACATCCTGGTCCTTTTGTGTCTGAAGGTCACCGTGGAAACCAGACCTCAGAGAGAAACAGAACATCAGGGAGTCTCGGACACAGCAGCCATTCAGGAAAGGAATGATGGGAAAACAAGCCCCCTAGGGTTCGAACGTGGGTTAAACTTTATTGACAGTCCGGGTTGTGGACAACGACATCAAAGCGTCCGTGTTGCGTTCAGGTTCGGCGCCTCGAGTGTTCATGTTGATCTATATTTGATAAGATCAACATGAATTAATCATGTTTTCATGTTAGTGTCTGATGCCCCGCCCCTAACCCCGACACACACACACACACACACACACACACACACACAGTCCTGTTCATCACGCATCTATCAATAATCAATGAGGGTCCTGAGTGCGTCATGTGATCTCCGCAACAGTGGAGATCACATGGTACCCAGTGTTAGCCCCGCCCCCCCACCTCACACACTTACACACACATACACATGCTAGCACTGCTAACACGCTAACGTCGGCCCTAGCATCCGTGCATCAGTACCAGTTTTGACTGGTGTTTGTTGACATGTTTACACTCCTCCGATGTAAACAATGCTCGAAAACATTTCTGGTTTCCGTGGCAACGCGCGTCCATGTTAACCGAAAGGGGGTGGGATCTCTGGCGGACAGAGAGAGAGAGATGATTGTTGTCAGAGGAGGAGAGCGAGGAGCTGACTGTCGTGTTTTTGGTTCATTGATTTATCTGTTGCCACGGCAACAGCTAAACGCGTTAGCCGTTAACCTTCAGTGCTAACCCAATTAAACGGGCCAGAGGCGCCGTTTGTCCCGCAGGTCCGTAAACCTGTCAGGGGGGTGTGAGACGGACGGGTCAATGTCCAGGATGTGGGCCGAGGAGAGAAACCAGAACCAGAACAAAAACCAGAACAGAACCGGAACAGAACCAGAACAGAACCAGAACACGTCCTTGAGACGTGTTTGCCGCCATTTGGCGCCATCAGGTCAGCTGACTGCTGCTGGCCTACATACCGCAGCGGGGGGGTGGGAGTGATGGATGACTACCTGCTCCCACACACACACCTGTCCTACATTCACACCTGTGTGGACGCCGTTCTGGGACAGGTGTCCTCCTTGTTGACTGGAGGCGTGTCCACTGCGACAGGAGGAGGAGCTAGCAGTGGATGCTCAGATCGACCAATCAGAGTCGATCCGAGACACAATCGCCGCGTGAGTCCGTCACACCTGGCGGAGGAGGCGGGGCTTCATCCAGGGAAGCTTTCACCATGAGCCGGTTGACGATCAACGTATGAGCTGCATCACTTCCTGTCTGCATCCGACGTCGGATGTTGAGAAACAGCCGTCTTCACCTTCAGTCGTGTGCAGCAGTCTGGAGTGTGTGTAGGAGTGTGTGTGTGAGTGTGTGTGAGTGTGTGTGTGAGTGTGTGTTGTCCTCTTAAAGGCTCAGCCGGCGTGGGAGTTGAAGCTCGGCTCGGGGACTCTGTTTGGTTGCCATGGCGTCGCCATGGTGAACAATTACCGCTTGAATGGTGAAGCAGTGAAAACACCTGAGACGCAGCGAGGCGGCGGCGGCGCCGAGATCATCTGATGGGAACAGAGCCCCGCCCCAGAGCTCCGCCCCCCCCGATCCAGGCGCTTCTTTCGTTCATCATGAGCGATCCAGACGGGTGGGACGCGTCTCCTGGTGATGATGTCATGAATTACATCACAGAGAAGCTAATGCTAACGCCCGCAAGTCGTTTTCTTCATGGCCGAAGGGAAAAAATAGTTTATAGTCACGCTAGCTGCAGATCTGCTAATGCTAGCTGCAGACGTGCTAACGCTAGCTGCAGAGCTGGCTGCAGACGTGCTAACGCTAGCTGCAGAGCTGGCTGCAGACGTGCTAACGCTAGCTGCAGAGCTGGCTGCAGACGTGCTAACGCTAGCTGCAGAGCTGGCTGCAGACGTGCTAACGCTAGCTGCAGAGCTGGCTGCAGACGTGCTAACGCTAGCTGCAGAGCTGGCTGCAGACGTGCTAATGATGGCTGCACAGCCGGCTGCAGACGTGCTAATGCTAGCTGTAGATAAAGGGCGGTGTTGGTGCGTCTCCTGTAAATGAAAATGTGCAATAAATACAAAAAGTTGCAGGATTTAATCTCTAATCTCTTTATTGCTCATGAACATGAGAATAAATTAAAAATAATTTGTCTTGCTTCAGACTCTGGGCGTCCTGTGGTTCTTCCTGTTGGAGCGCCAGCGGAGAGTCTTTGTGCCGCCGTCGGCCGCTCGACGAGTGGGCTGCAGCACAATGCATGCTGGGACAGCTGTAACCATGGCGATGTGTGGTTTTGACTTGATAATGTCAGAGTGAGAGAGAGAGAAGAAGAAGAAGAAAAGACGCACGTTTACTGAGCAGCGCTAATAAAGAAGCGTTTGTGCTGGAGAATCCGAGCCCAGATCAGCGCTGCGTGTCATTAGCATTAGCATGATAGCAAACACCTGCTGAGTCATGGACGACACACACACACACACACACACACACACACACACACACACTGCAGAAATATAAATAATCTGATCAGTTTTTCTCTGATTTTTTTCACTCAAACCAGTGATCGGATTCGTCTCCCGTTACCAATCAGGTTTATTGGTGGATTATTGATCATCTGTTTTTATAGCATCACGAAACAGTTTAAATCGATCGGCCCTACAGAACGAGCTGATGACCGACTGGATTTATCTCTCTCAGGGACGATCGATCTGATTTATTCTCTTTTCCCACTAAAATCGATCGGTTATTTCTGACCTGATCGATTCCGGGGTGCAGATCACAGCAGCACGAACCGGTACCAACGATTAGTTTGTGTGGAATCTGACCTGATGTGTTTTTACATACCGAAAGATCAGACAGGATGTAAAGGTCCCTGAACGCATCGCTGACTGTTTGCAGTAACAACTCGTGTCCAGAAGGAGGCAGTCTTCTCTCAGTTTAGAGATGAACCCAGAAGAGCAGAGGTCTTGGTCACATGATGAAGGTCATGAGCATGGTTGTCGATGGCGACGGTTCGATCAGCGATGGCGAGCGTTAGCATAACGACCCAACGTCGCTAACCGCCGTCCGTTTGTGTCCCTGCAGATTGTGGACGAGCTTTGAATCCGCTCTGAAAGAGCGTTGTTTGAGCGACTTGTCGCTAACGGCAACCGGCAGCAGGTGGGAGGGCTCCAGGGCGGAGTCGCAGCGAGGCGGAGATGACGTCCGTGGCGGCGGAGTTCGAACACATGGAGATCCAGCAGCAGTACAACGACGGCGTCAACAACCGCTGGGACGCCGACGAGTGGGACAACGAGAACAGCTCGGCTCGCCTGTTTGAACGCTCACGCATCAAAGCGCTCGCAGGTAAGAGGGATGGATGACGGAGGGATGGATGGATGACGGATGGATGGATGGATGGAGGTTGAAGACGTTGGTCTGGTTTGGTCCTGGTCTCTGTGTGTCAGGTCGGCTGTGACATCACATTTTCCTTCACCTAGACCAATGATTATCTCTGATTTAAAGACTCCACCCACATCAATATCTGATGTAACATCAGGTGGTTTCACTGCGTGAACCTGGACTGTTTCACTGCGTGAACCTGGACTGTTTCACTGTGTGAACCTGGACTGTTTCACTGCGTGAACCTGGACTGTTTCACTGCGTGAACCTGGACTGTTTCACTGTGTGAACCTGGACTGTTTCACTGTGTGAACCTGGACTGTTTCACTATGTGAACCTGGACTGTTTCACTATGTGAACCTGGACTGTTTCACCGCGTGAACCTGGACTGTTTCACTGCGTGAACCTGGACTGTTTCACCGCGTGAACCTGGACTGTTTGATTGTGTCATGTCAGAGGTATAGATCATTCAGGCTGCAGTGCATTGTGGGTAAATGTCAGACAGACTGGTTTTTTATGTGGGGGGGGTCGCTGCAGGTGATGTCATCAATAATTTCTCCTTTAATAATGATTTCATCAGCTGTTAGTTCCAGCAATCTTTTTGTGATGGATCTGCACTGTGATTGGCTCCTCCCCCTCCTCCCCCTCTTCCTCCTCCCCCTCTTCCTCCTCCTCCTTAGTTAAATATGGCTGACTGAACTGATATGTTTAAAAGCTTTTGCTTTTAATTGATCTCTAAATGCTCAAAAATCTATTGTTGCACTTTGTGTGTGTGTGTGTGTGTGTGTGTGTGTGTGTGTGTGTGTGTGCGTGTGTGTGCGCACGCATGCGCATCATTGATGGACGACTGTTTAGTGTCCCACTTCAATAAATAATTCACTCCAGTGTTAAATATGCAGGAAGTAGTCTGTGTGTGTGTGTGTGTGTGTGTGTGTGTGTGTGTGTGTGTGCGTGTGTGTGTCCTTTAACCGGTGGGGGGGCGGAGCTTGTGTATCAGTGGTTGAACATCCATCAGGCGTCTGGTTGGAATGAGGTCGACCATCGTGAGAACGACCTCACCTGTCCACACCTGGGTGGGAGGGGCAGTGGGCGGAGTTTAGGCCTCCATACGATACCCTGGAAACAGGAAACCAAGGGTCACCATGGAAACGAAGACAGATCCGATTCCAGACAGGAGCAGAGGAGGAGTACGATCAGAATTAGAAAATTTAAACCAAACTCATGTGAAGAAGTGAAACTGAAAGTGATTGATTGGAATTCAGATCGATTATTGGTGATCATCAATATCTCAAGGTTATTGATTGAGGAACCATTCTGGAAAAAAATGTGAATCGCTTTTTTATATTTTTATTTCTGTGGTGAGATTTATTTTGAGGTATGTGAAGCTTCGCCGTGATTGGTCGAGTCAGAACGCAGCATCAGCGCCGCGTTCAGGGACGTCTGGACATTTGTGATGCGGCGTTTCGAAAACGAGATTGTGATGTTACAACGATTATCGGTTGGAGAGAATTGCTGACGGTGTGATCAATGATTAGAACCAGACGACCCCCTAACAACACACACACACACACACACACACACACACACACACACACACACACAGCGAGGGGTGTGTGACTTCATGGTTGCAGCACCAGATGGAGGAATTCTTGGAATGTCTGAATGTTTGTGGTTTTTCC
Source organism: Antennarius striatus (assembly GCF_040054535.1). NCBI lineage: Eukaryota > Metazoa > Chordata > Actinopteri > Lophiiformes > Antennariidae > Antennarius > Antennarius striatus. The sequence goes on along the minus strand of NC_090786.1, from coordinate 2,250,841 downwards.
CAAAGTGAAAGTGAAGACTCCTCTTCCTCCTCCTCCTCTTCCTCTTTTCTCTACTTTTAGTTTTTGGATTCTTATATTTTTTCTGTCAATTCCTTCTAGTTTTCTTAGTTTCTTGTCTGGTTTTATTTTTTATTTTTTTCTGGTTTTCTCTCTCGTTCAGTGATGGACAGATTCAAACATGGCCGCCGTCTGTTGCTTGTTTACTGCTCTAATCTCTCAGGAATGTTGACGAGCAGTCAGGAGGTTCAGGCGGCGCATCAGCGTGAAATTCAGCATGGCAGCGACACTAATGTAAACCCTGGACGCACCGGTTTGGTCCCTGAATGCACCAGTTTGGTCCCTGAACGCACCAGTTTGGTCCCTGAACGCACCAGTTTGGTCCCTGAATGCACCTCTTTGGTACCTGAACGCACCGTTTTGGTCCCTGAACGCACCAGTTTGGTCCTTGAATGCACCACTGTCACATTGGACCTTGGCTTCAGCGTGATGTGGGTGTTTCCTCGAGGCGATGGTCTGCCTGACTGCTGATGATGAATGAATGAATGAATGGTGTGTTTGGTTTGTGGGTGAGGGCCGCCCTGAGGGGCTGAGCCACGAGGAAACCAGATGATACGGGGACAGAACATGAAGCGTCTCAGTTTGTGTCTGAAGGAGCTCCCCATCGGAGCCTCTGGTCGGAGTCGTGTGGCGTTCAGGTGGCATCGGGACGAAACAGCGGTGATGTCATCTCCTCAGAGCCAATCGGCTCCTGAGAGCCAACAGGACGTCGATTGAATGTCTCTCCCTCCCTTCCTGTTGTCCGTGACCTCTGACCTTCAATCTAAACAATCAAATGCTTCGCCCAGAGGCAACATCGTCCAATCAGAGCTCATTGACCTTTGACCACAGATAGAAGTTTCTGTGAGAGCCGATCAATCATCAATAACCAGGATCAGATCAGCTCTGATTGTCACACACTCATTCACTTCCACGTATTGTGTCAGTGTGGTGACGTCTGACCTGTGTGTGTGTGTGTGTGTGTGTGTGTGTGTGTGTGTGTGTGTGTGTGTGTGTGTGTGTGTGTGTGAGATCAAACAGGAAGTGCTGGTATGGCTCAGACAGGAAGAACATCTCCACAACAGACTCTAATATTAGAGCTCAGATACACTGAGGATGTTTGGACACACACACACACACACACACACACACACACACACTGTGTCCTTCAGCATTTGTTACCCCTTTGTGATCCTCGTGTTGCGTTCAGGGCCTCTTTGTTTAAACGACCTCCTTGACTCTCATTATTATTATTTTTTGTCGGTGTGGTTTTGACGGACTGACAGGCCGTCGTCTCCTCTAAATGGTTCTGGTTTTTGTTCTTGAACCTGATTGGCTGAAACCTCTTCAGATGTTTAAATCTAGTTAAAAACTTTTTAACTGAACAATTTCAAAAACTTCATTTTTTTATTTTATTTTAAAAAACAACAAACAAAAGATACATTAAAACCGATCAGTAATCAATACCTCTTCCCATTCTGGTTATTAATAAACTGATCTTCGTCCCTGGAAGCGTCCCCCCTCCTCTCTCTTTCTCCACGCTGTTTGTCTTTCACCTCCCTGACTCCTCCCACCAGCTTGATGACATCACTGCTCCCATCTGGGGGCTGTGATTGGCTGGTGGGCGGAGCCACGACTCCTGCTGGGGCCCCTCCCCCTCTCCCTTCTGTCTGAAAGGTGTTTTCAGCGTCTGCTGGAGGACAGACCTCCCTTTCTCTACCCCCCCATTCCGTTTCCTGAGCGCCTCCCCCCTCCCTCTCTCTCTCTCTCTCTCGCCCCCCCTCCCTCGCTGCACTCGCTCCACCTTTTCATTGTGCTGGTCTGACCGGAGGATGGGTGGATTCCCCGACTGGAGGGGGGCCGCGCGACACGTGAAGCCGCTGCCAGATGGGACGGATGGAGTGAAGACGGAGGTGTGATGCCGTCGCCGTGGGAACGGACCGCGTTCTGATCCGGATCCGCATTCATTTTGGACCCCCCCCACCCCCATATTTTCCTGAAGATCAGCTGTTTCGTTCTGGAATCCTTTTTTCTATCCGATTCGAGTTCTACTTCCTCTTTCCGGATCAGGGGGGGGGGTCTCGTTTCTGGAACCGGACCAGGACCGAGTCCTGAGTCCCCCCCGCGTCGGGACTCGTCTGCTTTGACTCATGGAGCTCCAGAGCGCCGCCGCCGGTCTCCCCGGCCCCCTCTCCCCAGCGATGGATTACCCGCTGTCCCCGTCCCCCCTGGGGGCCGGCCCGTCTCAGGCGGGTCTGAGTCCCGTCAGGGGCCCCAGTCCGGGCCCCGGGTTCTCGGGTCAGGCTGCCTTCAACTACAACCAGCTGGAGGGGCGCTTCAAGCAGCTCCAAGGTAGGAAACAGTGGGGGGGGGGGGGTCGGTTCAGGTATCAGAATTTGCAGCTCCACCTGATCGATCAATATCAGCTCAATATCAAGCGATCAATACTTTCCTGGGACGCGTTGATTCAAAAGCGCGACCTTATCTGGGCCGAAGCCCCGCCCTGCTCTGATAGGGCGATGACGGGTCAGCTGATCGCTGCCTTGCTGAAGGGCAGCCGCCGTCGCTCCGTCACATTGGGCGGCGCAGCGATTCCAGACTCCGCCTCCTCATCTAAATGGGAGGCGGAGTCTCCTCTGACTCCGCCTTCCTGTGTTTGTTGCCAATCATCACCCTCTGTTTCTTGGGTGGGCGGAGCTTCTTTTTTGTTTACGTTTGAATTATGGATCATAATCAATAATCGATTGGAGCCCTCACACTCCCTGGACACGCCGCTGCGCTCCCATCATCCCCCTCTTTCCTGTGTTTTCTCTTTCCAGCCAATCAGGGGTCTGGTTTCAGGAGTGTGTTTGGATTGGGGGGTGGGGGGGGGGCATGTAGGGGGAGTTCATCCACACCTCCTCGTCTCCTCTTTCTTCTCCTTCACCTCATCCATGTTTCATGAGCTTCAGCAGAGCGTCTGTCACACACACACACACACACACACACACACACACACACCTGCATCACACCCCCACCTCCAAACCCCACCCCCCAGCATCGATCCTCATCTTTCACTCTGAAGCAGTTAGCTTTGAAGCCTGTTAGCATTGAAGCCTGTTAGCATTGAAGCCTGTTAGCATTGAGGCTACTCATCTGCATTAACAATGACTTTGTTCTGCTAGCTAACGTTAGCTTAGCCCTAAAACGGCATAATGCTAACATTGGAATCAGGGACCGATCGTGATCACATCGTTTATTGATCCCACAGGTGTGTGTGTGTGTGTGTGTGTGTGTGTGTGATCATATATTCAGATGGTCCTCCT